>NC_060248.1:10900743-11123640 GCF_921293095.1 Ischnura elegans | reverse complement strand
GTGGGAAAGAAAATTTAGATATCTATCTGCTTTATGCGGTTTCCTGTACCAATCTATTATTATGGAACCATCAGAGTTTCTTTTAGTGATCATATCCAGAAAAGGAAGTTCATTATTTTTTTCTTTTTCTATTACAAATTGCAATTTAGGATGGAAATCATTGAAATGTTGTAAAATAGCGTTATCTTGTATATTATTTGGTATTGCTAAATATAGGTCATCAACAAATTTGTAGATGAAAGGTATATTAAAAGGTATCTTTGGTAGCACTGTATCTAATAGTTTGTTCATGGTGAGATCTGCCAAAATGGTTGCCACTGGGGATCCCATAGGAACACCATTTTTTATATGGTATTGACAATTTTTATATTGTAAATACCCCTGGTTTATACATAAATCAAAAAGTTCAAAAAAATCTTCTTTGTTTAGAGTTGTATTTTGGTTTAGTATTTCCCAATTATCCATTACAATTTGGTTTACCAATTCGAGGGGGATATTTGTAAAAAGGGATTTGACGTCTAATGAGCAAAGGTTATAATTTAAAGGAATATTTTGTTTTTTAATTTTATCAAAGAATTGAAAAGAATCTTTAATATTGTATTTATCTGAGGATAAATTATTAAGAATGTTGGAAATGAATTTCGCACATTCGTAAGTTGGGCTGTTTACGAAACTTACTACTGGTCTTAGAGGATTTTCCGGTTTATGGTCTTTAACTAATCCATAGAGTTTTGGTGGAGTACTATTGTGCTTCCGAATAGTTTTTACAATTCCTTTTTTAGACATCAGGAACAGTTATATGAAAAATATTTCAATCAAGTGAAACAAAGACACATTAAAAAATTTGAGAAACTTACCAAAAAAATAATTGAAATAGACAATTCCATATGGCTAAAAAACCTTACTTCCATTTCAATACCTAAAGATATATCTAATTTTCTCAGTTTTGGACCAAAATTCGGTCTGCCATACACAATCAAAGATTTTCCAATGTCTCAATTATTAGCTGACATAGGCAGTATTATATCTGAACTAAAATGTCCATCTGAAAGAGATACAATTAGAGCAAAATGCACAAATATAATAACAAACTTCATACAAAAAGGAAAACAATGCCCACATAAATCTATTATCATTAATCTTCTTCATAAAACTAAAATTTTTTTAAAAGATAACCCTGACATTATTATACTCAAAACAGATAAATCAAACAAAACAGCTATTATGTATAAACAGGAATATGACAAGAAAATACATGACTTACTTGATGATAACGAAATCTATGCTAAAGTTCCCATAAACAAAAACCTAACCACATCACTTCAAAATAAAGTAAATACTCTTATTAAAAAACTTTTTAAGGAAAATAAAATTGATTTTAAAACAAAATTCAAACTAATTAAGCACAATAGTACTCCACCAAAACTCTATGGATTAGTTAAAGACCATAAACCGGAAAATCCTCTAAGACCAGTAGTAAGTTTCGTAAACAGCCCAACTTACGAATGTGCGAAATTCATTTCCAACATTCTTAATAATTTATCCTCAGATAAATACAATATTAAAGATTCTTTTCAATTCTTTGATAAAATTAAAAAACAAAATATTCCTTTAAATTATAACCTTTGCTCATTAGACGTCAAATCCCTTTTTACAAATATCCCCCTCGAATTGGTAAACCAAATTGTAATGGATAATTGGGAAATACTAAACCAAAATACAACTCTAAACAAAGAAGATTTTTTTGAACTTTTTGATTTATGTATAAACCAGGGGTATTTACAATATAAAAATTGTCAATACCATATAAAAAATGGTGTTCCTATGGGATCCCCAGTGGCAACCATTTTGGCAGATCTCACCATGAACAAACTATTAGATACAGTGCTACCAAAGATACCTTTTAATATACCTTTCATCTACAAATTTGTTGATGACCTATATTTAGCAATACCAAATAATATACAAGATAACGCTATTTTACAACATTTCAATGATTTCCATCCTAAATTGCAATTTGTAATAGAAAAAGAAAAAAATAATGAACTTCCTTTTCTGGATATGATCACTAAAAGAAACTCTGATGGTTCCATAATAATAGATTGGTACAGGAAACCGCATAAAGCAGATAGATATCTAAATTTTCTTTCCCACCACCCTCTAAAGCACAAAATAAATACGGCCATGGCACTCAAATTTAGAGCACTCAGTTTAAGTGATAAGATTTTCCATAAAAAAAATTTGAAAATAATTGGTAATATTTTAGAAAAAAACCACTTTCCAAAAAAATTAATCAATAACATACTGTATTCAAATAAAAAATCATCTTCACAGACTCACAATACAATAACTACAACAAATATATCAAACACAAATACAGACCAATATCGAGGAATGATTTATATAAATGGATTATCAGAACAAATTACCAAAGTATTCAAAAGAACAAATTTTAAAATAGCACATAAAAACTATAAAACCCAACATAAACTCATATATTCTAAACTTAAGTCAAATACCCCTATGCAGCTTAGAAGCAATATCATTTATTCAATTCCATGTAAAGACTGTGATAAAAATTATATTGGCCAAACATGTCAATATTTAAAAAATAGGATCTCACAACATAAAACATCAATTAAGACCAAAATTCAAATTTGTGCATTAGCAGATCATGCAATTACAAACAGTCACTCATTTCGTTTCGAAGAGGCCAAAATTTTAGATACAGAACCAGTTTTATCAAAAAGATTATTCAAAGAAATGTACCACATATCCAGAAATAAAAAAAGCTGCAATAAAAGAACAGACATTACTTACCTTAGCAAAATTTATCATAATTTAATAAATGACATAACCAACAAAGAAAGAAATCCAAGCAACCAAATTGTAAATAAATAAATAAAAACAACATCAGACTTAAAGGTAAATTTTGAATATGTATTTCCATGTATTTTAATGTATAACAAATGTAAAATTGCCTGTATTTAACTAATTTTGTATCATAAATTATCATTTTTATAGCCCTGAGGATGGACAAATATAATGTCCGAAACGTTGGCAAAGTTTGGAAAAAATAAATAATATTTACAATTGACCCACATCTCGTGATCTAAAAAAAATATATATAAAATGATGATACGATAAGCCTTTCTGATGCATACAAATTGAGAACAAAATATCAGTATAGGCAATCATCATACCTCCCAATCACCCTCTGAGCAAATTTCTGGCTACATGCCAACTGGGGGATCACACTTAATGCTTTCGCTGTTGCGAATGCACCTCCTATGTTAGCAGGGCAGGCTGCTGCAAATTTACCTTTTCTTCCCCCTTGTCATGGGCTCTGGACAAACTTCCTCTTTTCCCCCCTGCTGCACTGTCACCCCTGTTTTTGCAATGTTATTCCATGGCCACCAGTGAATCACACTTTTTCCTTATGCTTTCTTGATTCATAGAAAAAGGCTATGGAGATATGATACCCTTGCTTTTCACCCCACTTAATGGGTAAGTTCCATATAGAGAAAGCAGCCACGTAAGGGTTCACTTTTGGCTGGACCACTGAAGTTGCCATCTATAATATAGACGCACCAAGTTATGTAAATCTACCTAAACTGTCTACCTACTGCAAGAAGAAACTTCAAGAAATTTATTAATTTCAGTTAACAATCCATTAATGGAATGCTTAAAATGTGATTTTCATTCATAATTTGCTCCATCAACTGTTTAACATAACAAATTATTCCCACCAAAAAGGGAGATCTTAAGTCTATAACCTCTCAAATGGCAAGAGCTTCAAATCGAAGGAAAAAATATAAAAATAAATACAATGATAAAAATAAATATAAAAGTATAAATATGAAATCCACCATCATGCCAGGAGGAGGATGGGTGGAACCCAGTGATATAGCCAGGGGTCCAGGGGGTCTGGATCCCTCCCTCCCGAAATGTAAAAAAAAAGTTATTTTCCTTCACTAATGAAAACAAAAGATAAAATAATCATAAATTTACAAAATATTTTGTTAACAAATGAAGTTTTTTCGATTATAAAAGTGTTAAAACAGTTAAAAACCCTATTCTTCATACCCTTATTTTAAAAAATTTTCACCCCTGGTTTTGGACCCCCCCCCCCCCCAACGAAATTCTCGGCTACTTTACTGGTGGAACCCACTAAGGACTGTTCACATTATCTTTGCGGGTGAGCTGGTGTGGCTTAAGCGAGTTGGGGTGAGAGGAGGGAAAGTTTATCTACATGTGACTTTCCCTCTTCCAATCAGAAGACAGTAGGCGTGGCCTAGCACTTCCGAATTTAAGTCGCTCTCAGACCTCCATCGTGTCAACTTCGTGAATCTGCTAGCTGTGTTGCCAAAATCTCGGGCGTTCTCTTGGTGCTCTTCGATTTTTCCATTTAAATCGAACTTATAGCTTACTGTTCCTTACTCTTCCACTTCAATCTTTCCATTCTTTTTGCATCCTCATCCTCACAAATTCCCTTGCACTCCCCGTTTACCAGAATGTTACGCCTATGTATGCCTTTCACCAACCGTCTCGCATTTAGCAGACAATATCCTGGCTTCTGAGATGGGATTATCCTCAATCCCCTCAAAATGAGTAGGTATACATTGTATGCATTGTTTCGCCGCCAGGCCCAAATGGCAAAAATATCTGTGGCCACGTATGAGTCACACCTTTTCAGTGAGACACTAGGGCGGCTATGTACATTTGACAACGCTGAGCTCGCTCCTCGGTACTACCCCTTCCCCTTCAGCAAGGCCCTCCGAGAGTGTCCGGGATCTCACAAAAGCTCACCTGCAGAGATAAAGTGAACAGATAATAGCAGGATATGCCCTGAAACATAATGAACAGCTAACAGTGACCCACCCAACCAAAGTTGAACCATAAACATAAAAGAGTTTATCCTGACCAGGCTTGTGCTAGTCCACCAGGACGTATCCCGGTGCACCCTCCAGCGTGGATATCTTTGGTGCCCTCCTGTTCCGAATCTGACAAATTTTACAGTTAGAATGAATACATTGAGCAGTTAACTTGATTTCAATTATGTATCATTTAACAGCATAATTAAAACTGTCTTGAGTAGACAAAACAATAATTTAATTTAATATATGTAATGTCATTCTGGATCTTTCCGGTAGTCCTCCCCCTGCCAGGGATGCCGACTTACAAAAAATATTGGGGGGGCCCCAACCGGGGATCTTGCCCGAGAAATTTTATAAGTGGTGAGTTTTAAGTTTTTTAAGCATTTTAGAAGAGTCATATGATCAACATTAGAACCCTGATAACTCGTATCTCGATTTCTGGACACTCCGGCGGAAATCGACAAGCCTGACTCATCTTTTCCTCACACCCATAACGAATTTTTGAGGGGGCTCGGGCCCCCTCAGGCCCCATGGATTCGGCGCCTCTGCCCTGTGCATAGTGCTAATGCCCTCTGGCCATGGAAGAAGGGGTCCAGCACAGGCCTGATCCTGAGCAACATATGCATATATGATAATACAGGTTTTATTACTGCAAGAAAAGTGCTGAAAGTTACATTAGCATCTCTAGATTTCAAGAAATGCATTAGTGTCTCTTAAAGCTCCATCAGTTGAATTCTAAAAATGTGTTTCACATTCAAAATCAGTGCCATCAACTGTTTAAAATACCAAATTATTCCCACCAAATTGACCAGTCTTTGGATTCACGGCGCCTGGTATAATGAATGACTAGATGCCATTATTGCCTGTTTGCTTGCAAGGGTGGATCCTGAATTTTTTTCTGGGGGGTCTAGATGGCCACATGGGTCTGACAGGCAAACCATCTTCTCATGTTTGAGATTTAAAAACAAAAAAAACGTGCAATTACGGTACGAAATATTCTCTTTGCTTTAATGTGAAATTAATAATATTAAAATATTGCGGCTCTGTAATACATAAAAGAAAACAAAAGCAATAATAACATATTACAAATCTTGTCAAATTTTTAGTCATTTTTAAGATGGGGGTGGGGCACGTGACCCCACGGCAGAAGCATCACTGCCATTCACCCAAAGAAACTGGCCCACCTCCTTGAAACTGTGAATTTCATATGCCTGTGGCTTAATATGGACTGAGCTCTACCCTCATCACTTGAAACTACTATGGGTTGAATAAGTGTGAGAATGATAAAATCAGACATGGAGGAACCATATTACTATACATAGAGGGGAGTTGAATAAGAAATTCAACACTTTTTTCTGAAACAGGAGTTAATTTATTCAGCATTCAAGTATAGCATGTAATTCCCCGATCTTTCAGCTACACAACAGTCTTTTCCAACGTAATCTCCATTCAATGCCGCGGCTTGACGCCACCTTGAAGGGAGGGCCTGTATGCTGGCACGGTACCATTCCATTGGTTGATGTAGGTACCATCGTTGTATTATATCAATAACACGTAGCCGTGATAACGAAACACACTTTGCCCAATGAGCAACTGTGCTTTTGTCCACTGCCAGACAACTGTAGATATGCTGCAGGTATCTGGAAAAATGAAATAGATTTCCCTTACCATTACTGACAAATCAAATGCATTCTAAAATTAATATCTATTTAATTTTTTCTCACCATTACTGGCAATAAAACTTCAAGAATCGAAACATGCATAAAATAGCTATTTTATACATGAAGTGTAAAAAACCATTCTTTGCCGATCCCACCCCCTTTCTCCACACATGTGAGGTTGGACTCTAGAAATTTCAACCGCCCCTGCTGACCCTGAAAAATCGTTGAAATCCAACTGTTTTAAAATTTTCCACCAACCCTTTACACATAACCTCACCCAAATGCATTACCCCTCTTCACACCATGAAAGAGCAATTGAAGAAGGACACTGGGTCAACCACTCGGGAGAAGAAGATCATCTGGAAGAGGATTCCATCCGGACAACCACAACGCAAAATATGACAGTGAAGGTGTGCGTGATATCCTCATCCACCCTGGAGCCTTTCTTTCCTCCCCCCCACCCCCACCCTGCTCCTCTTCCGAGACCCTAAAAAACACCCCTTCCATCAATATACCCAATTCTCGACACCCAAACCTCATCCTCCACATTACCCCCTCCCGTTAAGCACCAAGACGTTTATAAGGAAGAACTCTTAAGACTTACTCTACACTTGATAATGCTGTTTGTATCAATGAAATGAGTGGTATTAACACGTTGTGTATGAATGGCGAGAATTCTCGTCATTTTTTTCCCGAACGTTCCGGACAGATGACGAAGATTCTCGTCATTTAGGCGCGTCAACCTAAATAATTTTAAAGCGTACAATACATATTCATTAGTACGTTTTCAGGTTTTGTTCGTTATGCATAATGAATTGATGCATCATAACGTCTGATCAGGTAAAGTTATATTCTAAACATCAGCTTTTTAATCATGTTTAAACCAAAGGCATTACGCCCTAATTACACCTCCACCCGGAATCGGCGTTCCTAGGAATTTAAATACCCCTGTACGCAACGTGTTAAAATAATATCCAGTGGAAATACTGCAATGCCTAGTTTTACTGGTTTATGGTAAAATGCAAAAGTGGGCATCATATACTGTTGTAATACATAGAATAATATTATTCTACATTAACTTTTGTTCCGTGAAAACACTATCCTCTTGCTCAATCTGCTTAGATACATATATGTGTCTCTGTCGTCAACATTCCTTCTCTCTCCCTTTGCTACTCTATTCCTCACTTCTGCCTTGGTTTCATTTTGCAATTTTTCTATTCTGGCTTGCTAATTCTGGGCTCAATCCAATTCCTCTCAATCTATTTCAACCTCTCCAGGCCTCTCCTTACCTTCAATTTGAAAACCTTGAGATTTCTCTCAAACCATTTGCTTTTCTGTGTGTCAATGCTAATAGTTCATTCCTATGAGCATGTGACTGGCATTATTCACAGCTTCTTTTTAGTTGACAAATTAAATACTGAGTGGTGATGGAACAGAATGAATGGATCCTAATCATTAGTAACAGAATAATTAAAGAAAGTAGCTGGATGATACTATGTAATGTGTTAAAGATATCAAAACAGATTTTCTTCAGGTTAAGGTTTCATCAAAAACTACATGCATGCAGAAACCATTACACAGATGTTTGATGATTTCGGCTGGTAGCCGCTAAAGACTCAGAAGCTGCGCGCTGGGCTTAGGTTGCTTGAGAAATTGAGAATAGATAGAAATTTAGAGTGGCACTGAGAACAGCAGAAACAATACAATGAGAGAGATATTATATTGTGCAAAATGGATAGCCATTGGAATCTAATTTTCTCCCTAATTGTGAAGAGTTTTAATGAATGCTAACGGAACTATTTATTAGAGCATTTCCTTTTTATTTGTGAGTGGCTGTTGTCCTAGCAACTCCAACCACGCCCTCACTGAGGTGACTTGAGGGAAGTACGTAGATGTAGATGCAGAAGGTAGATTTAGGTGCAAAGCAACCTACCAATTTTACCAATAATCCGCATCTCTCCCTTCTCACATGGGTTCATTCATCTTCAATACATTCAAATCAAATGATGTAGATCAAATAAGGAGTTTTGTAGCACTCTTCATTTGATCTACGCATACATCATCCTCTCTTTTTCCTCCTTCTGGCTTCGCCAGCATATCCCTCCCGCTAACCCTTTTTCAAGCATTCCTCTTCCCTTGCTTGATGCCCGTATATGTCTGAATATAGTCCCCCCTTTTTTTTCAAAAATGCCTGTGATAAAAGTTAAGGGGGGGACTATATTCAAACCCATTTTTTAAATTTTTTCCCGAAACTCAAGCCTCAAAATTAGGGAGGGGACTATAATCAGAGGGGTCTATATTCGGAGGAATAAGGTAATTTTCACTTTATCTCCTCTAGAAATATATCCTTCCTTCTTCCTTCCCCACCTCCTCCAACTCACCTTCCTCCTTTTCTGCCATGCCTATCCATATCTTGATGCATTCAGCTTATTTTTATTTTCTTTCATTGGTGTCCAAGTAATTGAGTGGTTAATCTAGGTTTACATGAAACAATTTGCTAATCACCCCAGCTCCCAAAATTGAACTTCTCAAATCTGTTTACAATTAAGCATATTTTCTTCCAATATATATATCAATAAATCCTATTCCTATCCTTTCTTTTTACTGCATATTCAGCATTAATTCCTCTTACATACTTTTTAGCATCTCCTCCCTCCTTAATACTCGCTCCACCCATACACTCTGTTTCCTCTGTACCTCATCCAAAAGTTTCCTCTCCTTGTCCATTGAAGGGTATTTGGGGTAACGATACGCACCTCAATAACTGGTACAGAAATAATGGCGACTACGTTTATTGCCATGCGTGCCACAGATACACGTCCGTACGCGAGCGTCAGTTGCAAATACACAAGAACACAATATGGCCGTTCCTGGGAGACTCCGGTGCGCTTCCGGTCCGGTTTCCCGTTTGCACCTCTGGTGGCTAAGTTTGGTACTCCATCAAACTCCATAGGGTCTAGCTGGTGGCGCCCAATGAGGCAAGCTGCGCTACTCTGTCCCTGATAGCTTTGCCACATCACTCCCCTGGCAGTAGTTAACCGTAACGTTGAGATGAGAAAAAACAAAGATATTAGCCATCAAGTTGATAATCATGCAGATATGCAGGGAAACGAATGTTTCTCCACCGGGCAAGCGGCTGTTCATTGTTAGGTGCAACTGGTGTGGGGAAATCAGTTGCACAGAGCATGGTAGAGGGTGGCACGTCTATGTAGACAGCTGGGGGCTCGGTAGCTGGAGGTGGTGGAGACGGCAGTCGTACCAGCAGAGTGGTAGGATTATGGGCCAAAGGTACACCTGTTGTGACGTACGCTGGCTTGAGACGGTCGATGGAGATGTTGGAATCTCTGCTAGGTAGTTGGACTTTAAAAGGTCTTCCCATTTCTCTGCAGGACTCGGAACGGCCCATCGTAGGGTGCTTGAAGGGACCCATGTGAGGCGTCATTGTGCACAAAAACGTGAGAGGACGACGGCAAGTCTTTAAAGATGAAAACATCTCGGCTGCCATGGCGAGCTGCTGGTTTAGGGGTCAGCTTCCGGAAATGCTCTCGCAGCTGAGAGACAAAGGCCGTGCCGCTGGGTGCTGGGATGCTAGAGGGAGTCAGCAGGCGCGCCGGATTACAAAAAATATTGGGGGGACCCAAAGCAAGGATATTGCCCCCGAAATTTTATAAGTAGTGAGTTTTAAGTTTTTCGAGCATTTTAGAAGAGTCATATGATCAACATTAGAACCCTGATAACTCGAATCTCGATATCTGAACATTCCGGGGAAAATCGACAAGCCTGACACATTTTTTCCTCATACCCATAACGAATTTTTGAGGGGGCTCGAGCCCCCTCAGTCCCCATGGAGTCGGCGCCACTGGGAGTCAGAAACTTGCTGGGTGGACGGAATGTTGCACTATAGACGAGGTCTGTAGAGGTTTCTTGGAGGTCCTGCACCATTTCATCTACATTCATATTAAACAGCAAAGGGGATTGTGGACAGCTTTGTCCCTTACCTCAACCAAAGCTTTATGATCCTGATTCTTCATCCTCACCTGCGCAGTTTGAGCCATGTACTGGTTATGAAAAAGTAGCCCATCCTTTTACAGTGTAGGCCTATTTTATAGAGAATACCAGTTAATTGATCCATTTCAGCCTATTGAGTGCTTTTTCATATTTATGAAACAAGCATTTATGTACTGGTTTTATTCCACATTCCTCTCCACTAGGGTCCTCATTCTCACTATTATTAATCTTTTATGTTCTATTAACATTCTTCCATTCTTAGCTTTCACTTTTGGCATGTTTACTTTTGTCTCCCAATAATGACTTTACTTAATGTATAGGATGTCTACCTTCCTACCTGCCGTAAGTTTTTCAATTTCTTTATGTCTTCTCCACCAAGTTTTTTTGCCTTTTGTTTTCCCACCATAATATGTTGTTTATTTCCCTATTCATCCTTTTGCCTTATCATGTACCCAAGTTCCATTTCCTTCTCTCTTCCATTTTCATTACCCTAAACCACCTCTATGTAGCGTATCACATTTTGAGTGTCAATTGCTTTGTGAATGAAGTGTTGGGGACCCAACAAGGTGTGAGGTATGTCAGATCCAGACTTTGTATGGCCATGTGGTTGGAGTTTTACTGTAAGCAATAAATCAGTAGAGAGTACTGCATTTGCAGTTGATCCTCTGAAATTCGGTGTCACAAACGAGGCTCCATATTTAAATTCACCAATAGATCAAAGAATTTTTGTCTCTTAGTTGTCATTTGAGCTTCTACATTCCATGTCCTTACCCTCCTAATTTGCCTATGTATTTTGCAAACTATATTAAATTTGGAGGGATACTCAGGTCCCTCATCCAATCTCACATGATATGGCTGCTATTGTTTTGGAAATTGAGTAGGTGCATCTGTAGGGCTGACAGTAATGGACCAGCTGTGATGATGGGAACAATCTCATTCTCTGAAACATCGGCAGCCATCTGATTGTTGACTTGGTGGTAAAAACGAGTAGCCTTCCAAAGAATTATACACTTGGAAAACACCAGAGAATACTTTGTACGTAACACATCAATAGGACTAAGTTGTTGTCTAAATCCACATCCTTAGGAATGAGGAGAGGTCACATAGGCTGATTACACATTCTAAAAAGTAACAGTAACTGAGTCCAGCTACTTTTTTTGATACTCAACCTATTTCTATGCATGGTGTGATAAGTTTATGTACTTTCATAACTCACCATCTCTCCTGGACTTCGCAAAGTGTTCCTCCATCCACCAATGTGTTTGAACCCTGTATTTGTTATGAGTAACTTCTTTCTTCTGTAAAATTCAACTGTATTCTCCCCTGGTCATTTCTTATTCCTAATTCCTCTAATTCATTCTAATCTCTTCATTTCCTCACTGAAAATTTTCAGTCTTCTATCATTGCTGCAATTTTGCTACCTAGGGTTTCTCTAATTAATTATTATCAAGCCATTCAGATATTTCTACTTCCTCCTCTCTATGGTTGCCAATGGGCATATTCTCATGAGCCACCACAATGCTAGTGGAAGAGCCTTCATTTCCACTAGTTGAATTCATAGGCTAACTTGTTTAGCGCTTGGTAATCTCTTTCCCAGTGTCTTACCAAAGCTATTCCTATTTTGACTTCCATTGCTGCATCAATGCCTCTCTCCCCATCATTTCACTATTCTTCTCTATTCTCTCATTTCACCTCACACAGTCCCAAGATATCTATTCTCCCATCTTACATTTCCACATCCACGTGACCATTTCCATAGTCCATGTTATCGTGTCACATAAAATAACTCTCTTCAAATATGAGGGGAGACCCAAAAATAACCGGACGAAATAAAAAAAAATTCAGATTTTATTTGTTTGTGTTGCAAACATTAGTTACTTACAAATCACTCTCCATTAACACTGATATATTGGTTTAAATGTCTTTTCTACTGCGCGAAACACTTCTGGTACTCATCCTTTGCCTTGCAGAGCCACCTTCGATGATATTTTCATCTTCGGAATTACATCAAATCGTTTCCCTTACATCACCCTTTTCATCCAGGGGAACAAAATAAATCACGATGTGCGAAATCTGGTGAGTAGGGTTGGCGAGGAAGCAGTTTCATAAGGTTAACAAGCGGGGGATGAATTTTGCTGCGATTGGTCTCTCATTTGCAAATCTTCAGCTAAAATGCACTCCACAGAACTCCAAGAAAGACCAGATTGATCAGCGAGTTCATAAATAGTGTGCCTCCTATCATCGTATACAAGGTCATGAACTTTTAGCACGTTCTCATTAATTATAGACTTGGAAGGCCAGCCCGGGGATGTCTTTGATAGACATGTTACTGCATTTGAATCACGAATACCACCTGTATTTTTGAGTTATATTCAAGGCGTGTTCTTTGTAAGCTGCAGACACCATTTCAACCAGAACTGATGCTCTTTTACTAAGAAGAAAAAAAAATTTCAATGCTGCACACTGCTCTCAAATACCAGCCATTTACAAAATTGAAGAGATCAAAAAACTCTTCGAACAAAAACTGTCACAGGTTTTCACTACAACCATTTAAAGCCATGCCGTTTTGTATATTGACATAGAAAGGGTGAATCAGAGACCCGTGTAGTAGGAGAATCCCAAACTATAAGACTTACATGTGCAGCAATTTCCGTCCAGTTATTTTTGGGTCCCCCTTCGTGTACGTGTTGAAACCTTACCAACTGCCTCTTTCCGGAAAGCATGGAGCAATATCACATCAACCTCAAACATTCATTAACACAACCTAGCCTTTAAGGGTGGAATTTCATATACATCGTAATATTAAAAGAGAAATGTATGTAACTTCCTCATACATATATAGCTTCCTCTACTCTCTTCCTCCCCAGTCATTCAGCATTCTGAATCCAAACTCTCATATTTAATTTTCATCCCTCCCTTACCCGACTGAGGTGCTCCAGTCCCCAACACTACTAGATAATTCTTAACTGGGATTTCTCTCATGATTTCCTTGAGCTGTACATGCACCTCATCTACTTACTCCTCATGACCATTGCTGGTGGGAATGCTGACTTAAGCCTTTACAAGGTTGCACCTCTATTTCTTCCACCAGAATCCTATTGTTTACCTGATCTATACCTACCACTATCTTACCTAGCTTCCCATTTAATTCTAAAGCTACCCCTCATTGACTTTCCTCCCCACAACTATGTGTGTAAAACCCTTACCCATCACTCTAGTAATCCCCACTATCCTTCCATCTCACCTCACGCAGTCCCAAGATATCTATTCTTTATTTTCAAATTTCCATTCTTATATTTTGGCCCTTTCTTGCCCACACCATTATCCTAACATTCCATATCCCTATATTCATTGCTGCCTTCTTCTTCTCCTCCATCTTTATCTTCTTTTCTTCCCTCATGCTTGCTAATAAGCCTCCTCAAGGTTTGAATGCTTACCACCATTGCAGTCTTTTTTGGACTCTCTGCCAAAGTGAAATTCCTCCTTTAAAGGTTAGGTCCAAATTGATGAGTTTCCAGGGTTGATGTGATATTACTCCTGGTTTTTAGGGAACAGGTTGTTGGTAAGGTTATTTGAACAGAGCGATTTTATGTGACACCATAACATGGACTTATTCTTTTTATGATAACACTAATTTGGGTAACTGCTGTGTAGCATTTGTTTGGTTGTTTACATTTTGTTGCATAGCTTTTATTACCTCTCCACTGGACCTAAGACTGACATCAATGGCATAACGTAGCAGACTGCAGTCAGTAGGGAGGATGATGACTCAGGATATTCTGGTTGGCAACTCGAAACACTGTAATCAAACTTTTCAGCACCTCACTCTGCTCTTATCGTGGGTGTAGCCAGGATCATAACTAGAGGGAGGGCAAGCCATGGTTTTGGTCTAGGAGGGGGCAAGCCAAGTTGTGACATTTTAGCATGGAAAAGGTGAATGAAACCAACATTTTAAGAAAATTATAACAGCGCTTTATTAGTTTATGAGATTATTTCCTTGAAAAAATAGTTTTATTTTAGTTACATATCTTATACTAATACATATCATTTTTCGTGGGTTTGAAAAAAATTGTTGAATACTTTTGTTTCAATTCATTACTGATTTTGCTTGAAGACCTTTGCGATTCTTGCTTCTAGGGCCCCCTTCCACTCACTGGGTACACTCATGGCTCTTATGATTCAAATCTGTCATTTCTAATGGAAAAATTAGTGCCAGTAACTGCTCCATCCACTCAATCTACCTTCTTGTCTTCTCTTGAGATTGTGTCACCTTACTCATCATGTTTATTACTTCCTTATTCTTATTTTCTGCATCCTCCTCACTTTCTCCACACATAAAAATTGAACCATCAGTATTTTCTTATGCATCATCCTCAACATCCACGTTTCCACTCTGTAAATCCCTACTTGATATGTGTTTGACTCTTAGCTAGGTTTTTCTTTGCACACTTCTCTTCATTCCTATGAGCATGTGACTGGCATTATTCACAGCTTCTTTTTAGTTGACATATTAAATACTGAGTGGTGATGGAACAGAATGAATGATCCTAATGAGATTGATTAAAGAAAGTAGCTGGATGATACTGTGTAATGTGTTAAAGATATCATATCAGGTTTTTTCAGGTTAAGGTGTCATCAAAAACTGCTACATGCATACAGAAAGCATTACACAGATGTTTGACGATTTTGGCTGGGAGCCGCTAAAGACTCAGAAGCTGCACGCTGGGCTTAGGTTGCTTGAGAAATTGAGAGTAGATAGAAATTTAGGGTAGCACTGAGAACAGCACATTAAAACCCCACTATATTACCAAATCTGGCAGAAACAATGCAATGAGAGAGATATTATATTGTGCAAAATGGATAGCCATTGGAATCTATTTTTCTCCCTAACTGTGAAGAGTTTTAATGAATGCTAGCGGAACTTTATTAGAGCATTTCCTTTTTATTTGTGAATGGCTGTTGTCCTAGCAACTCCAACCACTCACTCATTGAGGTGACTTGTGGGGTAGTACGTAGATGTAGATGCAGAAGGTAGATTTAGGTGCAATGCAACCTATGTACCAATTTTACCAATAACATTTGCCTCTCTCCCTTCTCACATGGGTTCATTCATCTTCAATACATTCAAATTAAATGATGTAGATCAAATAAGGAGTTTTGTAGCACTCTTCATTTGATCTTCACATACATCATCCTCTCATTTTCCTCTTTTCTTGCTTAGCCAGCACATCCCTCCCACTATCCCTTTTTCAAGCATTCCTCTTCCCTTGCTTGATGCTTAATTTTCACTTTATCTCCTCTAGAAAATTTTTCTCCTTACTCACCATAACTATCATATCCTTCTTCCTTCCCCACCTCCTCCAACTCACCTTCCTCCTTATCTGCCATGCCTATCCATATCTTGATGCATTCAGCTTATTTTTATTTTCATTCATTGGTGTCCAAGTAATCGAGCTATTAGGGCAGATGGTATCAAGCTTATTTAGTCCATATTTTCTATGATAACGTGAAATATATTCAAGATATATAGGATGAAAACTCTCTCAATAAGTAAAAGAGAACATTCATTGTGAGCGAGCTTAGTTCCTCCATGTAAATGCTTGAAAGAGTTTAGTGTACCGGGCATGGTAGGGGGTGGCACGTCTATGTAGACAGCTGGGGGCTCGCTAGCTGGAGGTGGTGGAGACGGCGGTCTCAGTACGGTATTTTCTCAAATCTAAGTTTTTTTTCATATTTGTGATTCAGACAAATGTTGTCATAGGTTTAATCAACATGCATTGATAATTTCAAAATGATTAAATAATGCGGTAGATGAAAGACAGAATATATTCATCAGCGACATAGTGAGGAATGTACCTTGGGGGTGGGATGGGATGGGCTGGGGTGGTGAGCCCCCCCCCCCCTTCAGGCAAAATATGGTAAAAATTGTAAAAAATGACATGCCTGGAAATACATTTTACATCATCACTTTAAGCAGATATAGTTATTATATGCCAAAACTGGACAATGGTGTTAAATAACTTTTTTATTTCTCTGAGGTTTTGGGGGGGGGATCTATCCCCTCATCCCCCCCATGTAATGTGGGAGGCCAAAATTTGGGCAATTTGATGTATGGAGGTTCACTATAGAGATGTTTCAGTGATGGGCACCATTTTTTCATATCCTTCGGAAATGAAAGACACATCTGTCTTTTGAACCATTATATTTATGTGTTTAAGCAAACATGCATGCATTACTGAACATATATTTATTATTTAATAATTATTGAAAGCGAGCACTATCACATGACTTTTACCATGATCGAGAGAAAACGATGTGATCTCTCTTAATTCAACAATCACTTAAAATGATTAGGATAGTTGGATAGTGGATACCTTTTTTCTTATTTACTGTTAGGTATGCTCTCATATGGAACAAAATGGCCACAAGTAATGATTAACGTTAAAGTTACAGCATATTAAAGATGCATAAGAAAAAAATAAGAGTGAAACATTTATCGCTGAAAATGTCATGCCATGTACGTAATCGTGGCTGCATTAATGGTCTCTAGTTGTCTCGGTACAATTTGCAGAGGTAGTTAGGCCGTCTCGGGGGTGTCTCCTTGGTGTGATAAGTGGAGGTTTTACAAGAGATTCACTACAAAGAGGTTTGCCTATAAATTTACATGTAAATCTGACGGGACCGTAGGGGTGGTATGAAGTATGGAGGTTTATGTTGTAAAGAGGCTCAATACATAGAGGTTTTACTGTATTGGTTTAACGCAGCTCTCCATTCATCACTCCTATCCACTAACCTTTTCATTGTGATGTATTTATTCACTTTTACATCCTTTATTACCTGTCCTGTGTAACTCATTCGGGGCCATCCCTTGCCCTTCTTCCCTTCCACCTGTCCCTCTACGGCTGTTTACATCAGGCCATCATGCCTCATAAAGTGGCCAACTAAGCTGTCTTGTCTTCTTCTTAAGGTTTTTTGAAGACTTCTCTTTTCTCCCACTCTTTTTAGCTCTTCCTCGTTACTTACTCTTGGGATTCATTTCATCTTCATCACTCTTAGGTACCTAACGCAACATTTTGAATGCTTCCACTCTCTACTTCTCTTCACCTGTCAGTGTCCAAGCCTCACACCAAAAGAGAAACATGCTCAATGTGTAGCACCCAATGAATCGTTTCCTCACTTCTATATGTACTTGTATTTCAGCCGTAAATAGATTATTTTTTTTGTAGAATCGTAAGAATCCATCCTCACTGGTGCTATTCAACTGATTATTTATTTATTGCTATGTCTATCATTCTTGATATAATCTAGAAAAAAATTTAATTTTTGCAAAAGGTATTTATTGAAATGATTCTCTCTTTACACTATGTTAATTTCATTGAGATGGCATAGGTTTGAAACAAATCATATGTCTGGATCAGTGATGCAGCGAGGGGGTGGTTTTGGGGGATAAACCCCCCCCCCCACAGAGCTAATGGAAATTTTTAAGTGTAATTCATTTTACTCAATCGGATTGATATTACTAATAGAATAGTGTAAGGTTTGATAAAATATCCCTCAGAAAGCCGTAGAACTCACCATTTTGAACCATTTATCATAAAATTCCGCAATTTATTAATCTCGCACCTACCGCTTATCCTGGAGGGTATTCCATACCTCCATACACTCCGGTATTAGTGGCACCTTAACCCCCCCCCCCCAGCCTTAATTCATAGCTGCGCCCCTGGTCAGGGCATAAGACCGGTGGAACGTCGGAACGAACGAAGTGATGCAACCTCTTAAACCCATTTCTCTGCCTTTAAGAAGACTTCTCTTTTCACCAGCATCGTTTCCGGCTCCTCTGTAGTGTCAAAGCCAACTGAAAGTGATGCATCGGAAAAATATGATAAGATTGAACCAGTTCCATCCACTTTATAAGTCACTAATGATATTTTAATCATGAATAGAGATGCGTGAAAATCGCAAATGCGAATTAGATGCGATGTGCGCAAATAAATGCGACATAGATGCGAAGACTGGACTTTTATGATATTTTTACGCATATTTGCCTTTTCGACGGCGAAATTCGTACATTTTGTGCGGAGCGCAGTTTAAATGCTCCGCTTACACTCACCACTTAAAGAATGTGAGCGACTGGCCAGCTGCTAGTTGGCTGGGACTCTACGTGGACGCGAACTACAAGTGGGCGCGGGCAAGCTACACCTCCGCCACTATATGTCTTATTCCTTAATTCATTACTGTTCTAAAACATGATTATTTAAAATATTCTTTTTTGTCATATAACTGTGTTTCACTACATTTCATCGTCATCTACCTCATTATGGAAATAAAAAATAGGCGCTACAAAATGCGATAAACTGTTATTGAAAGTGCGATTTTCACGTATCTCTAATCATGAAGTTATTTTCTTGGAATACCAAAGCACTTGATCGAACAAATAACTTTGTACGCAGTCACGCGAACGAGTGCAAAGGTATACACACCAAGGGTGATCTTCGCAATTGTAAAATCATTTGGCTTAGCCAGGCTCCGAACCCGGATCTCCCAATTGCCGCTTAGGTATTGGCGTGTATGTTATAAATCTTATAGAAAACCATCAATAACTCTACTTACAAGTTGTCATGGGAAATGACCAATAATGGCCAATGACTAATCTATGCAACATGGTTAATTTACCGTTAAATGCTGTGAATTTCAATAGTGAACTTTCTAATTTCAAATCAATTGCAGTTTCAAACGGCTATAGTGTAAAAATTATTACCAAAATGCTTCGGAGAAAGTTAAAAACGCGAGCTATTTCACAGCTTTGCTCCCTTCCCCTCATCACAGAGAAATCCAAAAAATGGTGCCGGCTATTGTTTGATCTTTCAAATAGGCTTGCTCGCAAATTCCCCAAAAATAAATTCAATGTCTCTTTTTATAACCCCTACACTCTAGGTAAAGTTTTGTGTCGTAACAAAGACAAAATAGATTCAGTCAATCAATCTGGCATTTACAAGGTTAATTGTGAATCATGCAACATGTGTTACATCGGTCAAACAGGTAGAAGTTTCATTACCAGAATGAAAGAATATAGATGGTGCTGGAAAAATGGGGATGAAACGTCACTTCTCGCTAAACACCTTCTACAGACTTTGCATTGTTGTAATTTTAAACCTGAAATTCTACATTTAGAAATTAAGGGTACAAGACTGGATGTTTTTGAGCAATTCGAAATTGTACAAAGTGATTTGAATACGCTCATGAATGAGCAAGTGTTTTTCACCCACTCCCCTCTCCTAAAGATACCCTTCCCCAAAACAAATGGTGAAATTCTTTCCTCACCCACGCCTTAAGTGACCCCAACATCCACGGGGTGTTTCCCGTCCGCCCATCCTCTCTACGTATTGTGTTTGACCATTTTCTATTGCTGGCAATTTCCTCCCTTGTACCCCCGCTAACTTTCACTCCTCAGCTAAACCAAAGGGACTCCGCACCCCCGCCTCTTTTTCCTGCGTCGCTACTTACTCCTCTCACTTTCAAAAGACACGCGGCCTCTTTATACCCTAAACCGCCCCCCCTTTTTTCACTCTTCTCAACACCCCCTCCTCCCGTTTTGCTATGGTTCTTCCCCACGTGTCGTCATTTTACAGTTATGACTAGAACCCTCCCTCCAACGTGGGTTCTCCACATCCCGTAGTTGTATCTTTCCCCATTGTCTCTACTCTGTACACCTGTTCCAAACGCGCTGTACTAATTAAAAATTCTTGTGGAAAAGTGCTACGATCTTTCATTTACTTACAAAAAAAATATTTTATACTGTTATCATTACATTCTTTTGGTTTTTGTGCATTACAGAGCCTCAATCATTTCATTTCATGTTAATAACTTTCACGTTAAAATAAAGAGGATATTTCGTACAGTAATTATTGTATCTTGTTTTTGATCGCAAGTATGAGAAGATCGTTTTCCTTGTGCCCCCTCCCCCACAAATATCCTGTATCCGCCCCTGTCCATAATTGTAACTTTTTTGTATCATAAGATGTCATTGTCTTTTATATGTGTTTAATCAGTTTCTGTATCTATGCAAGTGACTTGATAATTTTTTTATTACGATAAATGTAAAGGTAGATCAAGATATTTTTTGCGCCCCCCTACAGTTTTTTCTGTATCCGTCATTGAGTTGATTACTATTTCGACGAAATTGCTTAGTTTAGTAAATAGCTTAGTAAAAGATTGAGATAAATTTTCATAACCTAATGGTATTTATAAGTGATTAGTAAACATTCATGTATTTGAGAGGAACTTTCAAAAGACTATCTGATCGATCACGCTTGCCCGCTGTACACATCACCGAGGATTTACGTTTCTGAGCGACAATCTGTGTTCCTTATCTCCAAAAGCTGATCTCGGCTCAGGAATAATTCCTCATACGATGGTGCACAAATGTTTTAGCCAGATTTCCTCTCCTTCCACTCACTTCGGACGCTCTACACAGTTCTGTTTTTATCCTCAGGTTTGGATGCATGCTGGTTGCGGCAGTTGAAGAGGGCATCAGTGCCCGACGCTGAAATCTCTCCTCCACTTCAATTCATCGCCTCGATGGAATTCACCTCGTCACTTCTGGATGGACTACTCATTACTGCTCCTTAAAATCAGGAGAGGCGCTAACGGTAAGGAGCCAATTATTTTTCTCTACTTACCTGTAGAATTTGGGAGAAGTTGTTGTTTTCATAGATTCGATCTTTATGATTTAAGTCACTAGAGCGATCCAATCACTTCGTTCTTGCGATTCTCGATTAATCGAAATTATCGTAGACTCATCAATCTGCGAGAACGACTGATTCTGTGATTGATAGGGACTAAAAGATTTAAAATAACCATCGGGATCGAGTTAGTGAAATGATCGAATGATTGATTGATGGTTGATCAGCGCAAGTAACTCGATATATATATTCTTTTAAAGAAACGTGAAATTACGATCAGAGGAGATAAAGGAAGGATCTGGATGGATCCTTCATGGAATGGATAGTTGAGTAGTATTTAAGATATACTTATATTTCCTGCAGTAAATTATACTTTTGCTAAACTGAGCAAGGTTTATTCTGAGTTATATGGCTGATTATACAGATGCTCCTTGTTAAGCGAAATGAACAACAGTTAAGAGCCTATATGATTTCATGCTTTCCCGGCGAACTATGTGGGTAAACTAGCAAAATAAACATGATAAACTGTGTTTAAACCACTAAACTTTGATAAACCACTTTGTTTTGGGCTAAACGTAGTCTGGGTAAAAAGTAGTTTGGTGGTTGTCAGGGTGAACCAAAATTTTAAAGGTACTTTTTAAAAACTTCGTTTCTACTCTATTCCTTGTTTTAAATTTGCAAATTTTTCAACTTTTCAGCTTGTTTATGATAAACATGGAATAAGAATACGATCTGGTAGCTTTTACTCTTGGTACCCTAATGCGTTGATTATACAGCCAGATTTAATATTATTACCATCATCGAAGCAAGAATTTTATTACGGCTCCATTGAATGAAAATATCATTGCGTAGATTTGTAAAATTATCAGTTTAATGAAACATTTACAAGTTACCGGTGAAAAAAACCTGCAACTAATAGATGTAATCAATGATAGAGTAGTACAAAAAATAATACTTGATTCCCTTTTTGTCATCCTGTTAACTTCAGTTATTGATTAGCCATAAATAGTTTGTAAATCAATAACGCATCCATTTTATTTATAGTTTCCGTCTAAGTCGAAAAGTCCGTTTAAGTTGCTATAGGACCAGCAAAAAATTCGATTTAAAGGCGATTTGATCTATAGAAGTTCGAAATAACCAAGTTTTATCCCAGAAAAAGGCTAAGTCCGTTCTTTGTGTCATCAGAAATGTTTTAAAGGGCAAAATATGCAAAATATCCATGTATAGGCATCGGCATGTGCAAAATTTAATATTTCAAGTCCGAGTCGTGAAAGGAAGAAATCACTTTATTCTTTTCTTTGTAGCTTAAAAATAAAAATGAAAAAATCTGCTATAAGTAAGACGCGCGAAAATGCTTATCATGATTGGATATTGAATCCTAATATTGCGAATGTTCAAGATGAAATACCCGACGTAGATGAACAAAAATAATATCCAAGCCGAGGGAAAAGAACTAATAAGGATTAATGGAAAGATAAAACACACATGATGGCAAAAATAATCCATTAATTTCGTCATACACTTTGATCGGAGAGACGAATCTGTCTGTTACGAATTTATGTAGAAATGTCCAACCTAGACAATTTATTAAATAATTTAAATAAAATATTTCTAAACTTACGAATTAATTTTTGCACGTCGTTGTAATACTAGCATCATCAGGTGCATCATGTACAGGAAAGAAAAAGACCGCAAAAAACTATCCTTTCACTCGTAGCCTCCATTATTCCCTCAAAGATGTCAAATCCTCTCCTACCCCCCTTTCTCAAGGGTATAAAAGGGATCTTCACATGTGTTCAAGTGTCTTGTACCAGATGATGGCTCAGTGAGCCGAAACGCGTTATACGCAATAAAAATTCTTGTGGAAAAGTGCTACGATCTTTCATTTACTTAAATAATCCATTATTCCCAGCACTTCGCGATACCCAATCCCCATCTCTCCTCTTACCCCCTGTCCTTTATCAGTAAGACATATTTAAGAAGAGCTCGGCTGCACAGGAGGTACTTTTAAAATGGTGAAACGCACCGCGTGGAAATAAATTCGGTGGAAATATTTCATTGTCTTATTGAACCCATTATAACACAATGTTGCTTCTAAGTAAAATCGAAAATTTATACATTTTCAGATGTATTTAGGAAAGATTTAAATACTACGTGTTCTTTTGTGCTTTTTAACGGTGAAATACGTAGCTGCCACAATAATTATGATTGATAACTAAATTTTCATATTTTGAAAATGAAAATTTTTAAATTTAAAGTCCCCCAAAAGCAGCTCTGGGATCGAAAGGGATAAAATAATACCAATAACTTCCACCCCATCGTGCCACAAATCGTATAAAATACTAGAATTATTAAATGATAATAGCCTGAAAGACTTACACGTGAAATAGAAGGCTAAGTTATTCGCTCAAAAAGGCAGGGGAGTTGAAGTTGAAGAATGCATGGCCATTTTGTTTTGGGCCTGAAGCAGTCTGGGTAAAAAGTTGTTTGGTGGTTGCCAGGGTGAACCAAAATTTTAAAGGTACTCTTTTCAACTTTGTTTATACCCTAATCCATGTTTAAAAAACGCACATTTTTCATCTCTTCTCCAGCTTCAATCTTTTTCCGCCTTCATTCCTTAAGAATTTTAATCAAATACTTAAAATATGAACAATGCTTTTTCGCGGTATTCTTGTAAGCTCCGTCGGTGCCCAAAATATCTGCCGAAATATAGGCCATACCTTTGTGTCTTGAATAAATTTCTCGTATTCCGTGAGGAGAGAAAAGCCGCGAGCTGCACGCACCAGCAAAAACTTTTTTTATTAATTTTACCGCTCCGCTTGACGGCACCTCAAAAAAAAAGCGCGCTGAATACTTAGGCGACAAAAACACTTCCTAGACGCTTTTTCCGCTTCCATGGAATAGCCAGACAAAGAAGTTGAAGCGACACAAAGAGTAAGGGGGCGTAATCGATATCACAAAGTTCTTTCTTCTTTTGTTTTTTCAAAATTTCCCATCTTTCGCCTGTTTCTCTGAAAAGGAAACGATGGCGTTGGCGTGTGGGTTGCAGATTTCCACGGAGTAGCTCTCGGAACTCACTAATGCAGCTGCACCTTACCCGCGAATCATCTTCTTCTTCTTCTACTTTCCACACTTCCAGACGCATACGGCGCAGAGTGCGAAAATTCCTGCTTCCGAGAGCTTACCTTACCTATGTGGCCACTCAAACCTCAGGAGGTTTTTGGCCTCACCAACAACATGTCGCCATCTATCTCTATCCGCCATCCATTCTGCATCTGCTCTCATCCTCCCTAAGTCCCTTTTCACTTGGTCCTGCCATCTTAGTCGGGGTCGCCCAAGCGGACGTTTTCCTCGGGGTTGATTTTCAGATACCATTCTTAGCATGGACTCATCTTTTCTCCTCTTTACATGACCGGCCCATCTTAATCTCCTGCTTTTTATTTGCGCTATTATATCCGGATCTTATATACAGATCCGGATATAATAGCGCAAATAAAAAGCAGGAGATTAAGATGGGCCGGTCATGTAAAGAGGAGAAAAGATGAGTCCATGCTAAGAATGGTATCTGAAAATCAACCCCGAGGAAAACGTCCGCTTGGGCGACCCCGACTAAGATGGCAGGACCAAGTGAAAAGGGACTTAGGGAGGATGAGAGCAGATGCAGAATGGATGGCGGATAGAGATAGATGGCGACATGTTGTTGGTGAGGCCAAAAACCTCCTGAGGTTTGAGTGGCCACATAGGTAAGGTAAGCTCTCGGAAGCAGGAATTTTCGCACTCTGCGCCGTATGCGTCTGGAAGTGTGGAAAGTAGAAGAAGAAGAAGATGATTCGCGGGTAAGGTGCAGCTGCATTAGTGCCACTCGCAATTCGGAATGGGTCTCGTCTCGCTTGACTGCACACACGCCATCTCATGAGCCTAGATTTTCGTTGCGAGTGATTTGTCGTCATGGAAATGGGAACGGAGATGCGAGACTGATCGAGTGTTGAATTCGAATGGCTTTAAGCGCAATTAACTTGGCGAGACATTTCCTGGAATGGGAGAACATTTTTCTCACATTGATATAGGGCCAATATTGAAGCTACCCCCAATTTACCACCACTTTACCACCGGCCTCGGTGGGGCCCGGGTAAAGTCCCCGACTGCTAACCTAGAGGTCGCGGGTTCAAATCCCGACTGGGTGGATTGACCACCATCCAGGGCATGGTTGTTTTTGATCGTCAATCAAGTTAAGTGTAAGAGAGGGCAATGTTGTCCTAAAATCGCTTGAATAATACAGACGAATTTATTATTATTAATTAGCAACATTACTCCGTAGCAAGGCATTGATTCTTCCAGGTATATCTGATTTAATTGAAGGAAAAAAAACCTGTGAAAAAATTCGTTAATTTATCTTCATTTTAATCAAATAGCCTCGAAATCTGTCGAATTCCGCAAAATTTCTGTATTTATCTATCGATTTTCCGTCTGTTATCGGTCATGTAAGTCAAACCTGTAATATTTTGTTACTTTGATAAACGCGCTCGTAAATTTGGCCATTCTGTATTGCGTCGAAGCTGTGAAGCAATCGGGTGTTCGAAGAATAAAAAACGGAACCTAATTGTTAATCTTGGGTGCCAGTAAATTATAGTGCTTATAATTTCATAATCATCATCCTCCCTGGTCAATGATCCTAGGATTGGTTCACACCACTCTCAGCTCAATTCCGCTATGAGCAAATATTACCAGTCTTTCGTACCCATTTCTTCTCTTTCACGTCATTCTTCACCTGTTCCATGTTTATCTCATTCGAGGTCTCCCTTTTCCATTCTTGCAATCCACTTATCCCTCGATAGTTGTCTTTATCTGCCTGTCATGCCTCAAGATATGACTGCTTATGTTGTTCACCCTTCTTATTACGGATTTCATGAGCTTCTCTTCTCTCCCACTCTTTTCAGGACTTCCTTCCTCGTTTGATCCGTATGATTCCATCATTTTTGTGTTGCATCGCATTTCGAACTATGTTCCTAAAATTTATAATGCCCTTTTTTTTAAATTTATAATCCTTTGTTGAAAACGGTCGCACCTCGTCTGAGAGATGAGATTTTTTTGCTACAAAGCTATACCGTTTCAGTATCTTACTAACTGGGGGAGTGATTCAATGTTTCCCATTTTTTCCTATTTCAAGCGACGGCATCTTCTTTTTAATCATTAATATTTGAGCTTAATTCAACGAGAGATTTGAGCGAGTACCTATCAACGATACGATTGCGTTATCTTACCTATTTTCAGATCAATTGTTTCAGACAATTATAATTGCACCTTTTCGTTCAACCTAAATTATTTAATGCCTTTAAAATTCCCGAGGGTTTAAAATAATAAATAAAGTATCTAAAATGCTGGAGAAAAAGAAAGAAAATAAGAAAATAAAGAAAAACCGGTGGCTAAAAGATAAACTTTTACCCAAGAAAAATCGTAATCGATTTAACTGCAAAGTGCATTAAAAAAATGCTTGCGTTACCATAGCTCAGTAACTAAGGAGTTGCGACCCCATATTTATGGATAATAATGCTAATAATGCTAATAATGGATATGGATAATCACTCATAGCTAACTGTCTCCCTTTCCACCTTATAAAGTATTGCATATTCCACCTTAAAAACCTTGAGTATTTAACAGGACCCGGCGAAGCTTACGGCATTGCGTAGTACACGTAGCGATGGACTAAGTTTGTTGTTCTTCATTTAAATTCCCGCGGCGCGCCGCGGCGCCTTAGTGGTATGCAATATCTCTAAGGGGTAATGCGTTTGAGTTCTACTATGCATACACTAGTGGCTTTTATGTATTAATCAATTATATTTAACTATTGTTTTTTTAAGCTGATGAAATGAAAACTTTCATTGAAGAGACAATTTAATAATTCCCATCTTTTCGCTTTCTCCAGAAATAACAGAGGGGTGGGGGGGAAACTAGCCCCCCGCTTTCCTCCTTAATCCGCCATTGAGTGGATGGCTCAAGGACACGAGGCCTAATTTAAAAACAAACGTCAGTCAGAGGTTGATGGGCAGCACCCACGGTAACTTGTTCTCCGTATTTGTTGCCAACTCTGGGATTTTCAAGTTGCTTTCAATTATAAAAGTATTCTACCGATTAAGTGAGCTTTCCGTGGAGTATTTTAAAGTATTCTTGCAGTCTTCCCTCCCTTTACGAACTTCCCTCTTAAATTTAAAGTAAGGCCTGCTAACTTTCGTTCAATCTAAAATCCTATTCTCTTCCTTCCTTTCCCTCTTTTACCCAACATTCTACCATCGAACACCGTTATCAACATTCCCTCCCGCTCAGTACTCGTTTCATCTATCACCTTCTCTCTCCTCCGTATCTCATTTTGAAGCTGTCTCTCCTCACCCACCATGTCCAGCACTTCGTCATTCCTCCTGCTGTCCGTCCACTTCACCTTCTCCATTCTTCTCAAGACCTACATCTCGTACGCCTCCAATAGTCATCTTACGTAAGACAGAGGTCTACTTCATTTAGAGGTTTTTCGGGCCATCTTGGAATTTTGTCCACTAGCGATGGCATAAGAAAATAATTTCATCCGATTCAGGCGTGATAGAGTGGAAGTTTGACTAATTGAAATGAAAGGTAGTTGCACTTTACCACAATTATTTAATGCGTACTGCACGTTTCGGCTCACAGAGACATCATCTGGTACAAGACATTGTAGTACATGACAACATCACACTGTATGTACACTTTTGAGGGTGGGGGAGGATTTGACAATTTTTGAGCAAAGGGTGGGAAATTCTCCATCCCCTTGGCCTTCCCATTTCTCTGGTTCTTTCCCCAGTGCCATTCTTCTACAGTTATGAATAGAGTTATGTTATTTTTCCATTTCTGAGTCTTTCGACATTAGTCAACTTAGCTCGCCAATCCATTTCTGAGTCGAATGAATCTGTCATGTTGAAAATTAAGGAGTATGTACAGAGTAGGCCTTAATATATTGACGTGTCCTCCCGTGGACAACTGGACAAGGGGCGACTCAGACTTGGGGTCTCGACTGACGCTGAGGGTTTTGCGGGCTGCGAAGGTGGTCCTCTCGGAAGGACAGTATCTGTGAGAAATGAATAATACGCAGTAAGCCGCTAGGAGTATACTTGAGACTGTTAGTTCTTGGGCTATCAGTCTATCAGACCAGTACAGGGATAATGGAAAGTTCCAGAGACTCACGTAAAAAGGCAAATAAGACGGACGGACCGGGTCGGAATGAACAATAGCCAGGCATCAAACAAAGAGAATGCATAGATCGGGAATTGAATCGGCCAAAACAATAGACACGCATTTAAAAAGGAGAATGAGAGAATTTAATCGGCTAGAAAAATAAGTCTGGATATAACAATATATATAATACTTTATTTCATTCATTTTCATAGTTCATAGCATACAAGAAGCACCATCTATGATAGAATGAAACTAGGCACCTCAGATGAGCACTATTTTGGCGATTTTGCCATCCGATGCAAATGCCAGCACAGACATACGAAAATACCAAAGCATCAAGGCATGTTTATGGACAGAAAATGTTAAATATTACAAAAAATATGAAGAGCAATGCACGATGACAACGTAATAGTAATCGTTATAGCAAAAAAGATATGGATATTTAAATAGCTAATTTTACCTGTTTCTCAAATAATAAAAACTAGAAAATACGGAGGTTAAACTATCAAATTTAAGTTGCAGGTTAATGTTGAGCAGGATCTCCGTCATATTCCTTAAAAACTTCAAGATATTAGCATGCATTTTATATTACATCGATCATGTAGGGAAATTGTTCTTCTTAAGCTTTCGTTAAGGACTCTGGTGCGGGAGTTACCGTCGCGTGGAATTTGACGACAGTCTCTCACAATGTGTGCCCTTTAAACGGAATGGTGGCGACAACTCTATGAGAGGGCGTCCTCGTCAAGTGATGGCCGTATAAATGCGTGAGATCGTCACATCTCGCCTTCTCTCCTGTTTTGAGTGAAGAAATAGTCTCCCGGCGTTACTTGACGGTTGCTTCCTCGTTGCCTTAAGTACATGCCGTAATTTTGTCCAAGAGCTCCCGCCGTGGCATTGTGCGTGATAGTCTTCTGAAATGAGTTACTTCAAGCTGCGAGTAAAACGTTCGTAAAACTTTGAATACCTTGGAACATTATCTTATCTTGAGAAAAAATGGAAGTGTAAAATTTTTAACATCGCTTTTTTTCAGCAACGTATAATGCCAATGCATATTTTAATCAAAGAGAAAATTCGCAAACGAATCTGTAGTTTTCTTTTTCACGAATATAGTCGCCTGTCATTGACTAACCCCTAAAATGCAGCGGTAAGAGATTAAGCAAGGAGGGTTAAATATGTTATGATTTTCTGAGGGACACCTGTTATCGATGAATATTCCTCATTTGCCGGTTAAATTATTATAATATGGTCCTTTTACTTTAACCTTGGGTCTATATCTTCTATGTATCTTGGGTCTGTATCTATATCTTTGGGCCTTATACGGTGGAGTTATTGGCTGAACCCCGCCTCGAATTGATCTCTTTTAATTTGCGATGAAAAAATGTTTTGTGCAATATTACGTTCAAAATTTTCATTTCAAGCGTACCAATTTATTGAGAAGCTAATTGTTTGTATGCTATGTATAGTTGCCTATGAAAGAAGAATTCTTGTCCTTGTCTAACCGTTGTGTATTCCTGTCTCGGAAGTGTCGGGCAGAGGACCTTTGCAGCGATCAAAAGGGCTCCGTGTAGCGGAGACGGAAAAGGTACTATTGTCGTTTTTCTCTGGCGAAACAAGCGCAGTGGATGTTGTCAACCCATTGTGTACTTGACACTGATGTGGAGGAAATCCCAGAGCGATACAAAAAAAGCCGGTGAGGAGACGTTTGCAAATGTTTGACGTCTCGAAGATGGGGAGTGAGCAGAAGAAAGGATTGTCAAAGAGGGTTTAAAGAGATGAGGGGAGGGAGAATGAGGGGACGAATAAGGGATGAAAGGGGGGGGGGCGAAGGCGCTGTTCTTTGATGCCGCTGCGTTTTATGGACGTCGATATGGAGATAAAATCGTTTCGTTTCGTCCATGTGATGATGTCCAAAGCGAACAAAAGACGGTGGCGACAAATCCGTGCTCAAATGTTGTTGGGACATCGATTTTCAGTTGAGGGAAGCGAAATGAAGCAGCCAAGTTTTTGTATTGGTGTCTCAAAGATTGTCTAATGCATCGGAATATATTTAAATCACCGTTAGTGTTGACAAAGGCGTCTTTCATGGTGCATCGAAAATGCCGGGCAACAAGTAAACACGAGCGTGGTTACCATTGATATGCACTCGGAGTAAATCGAAGTATAAAGTAGGATATTAACTTCTATCAATCACGTCATATAATTATATTGTCAACTTTGGTTCCAGCATCATAGCGTTGGTTATAATAGTTTGCGTCAGGCTGTAGATTAAATTGAAATAACGCTACGCATTTAGCCATGTGGGACCAGAAATAAGAATATTTATGATAAAATGAAATGAACGGTATCAATTTTTTAGCTGCGTAGATTTTTCCCATAGTGATGGAAATCATTATGCTAAAAATGCTATTAATAATCAATGTAACAATATATCTCAAAAATAGGTGGATAAGTGGTGGTCTATTATATGGATATATGGTGTATGGAAGGTAGTAAACACTGTTTTATTTCTCTTATAAACAATCCTAATATTACATTACGTAACTCTTCAGTCAGTTCCCTCATCAGCTTATCATTCCACATTTTCGTGAAACTTCTGTTTCACATCCGTCTCTAACTGTTCCATTTATTTAAGCCGACGCCTTCTTTTTCATCTTGCCATACACTTGCTCCTCGACGATTGTCTTCATCAGACCTTATTGCCTCAAGGTTTGGCCGAGTAAGCGGTTCAGTTTTCTTCTTAAAGTTTTCATAAGGCTTATTTTATGCCCTGCTATAATAAGAATTTCCTTATAGCTCAATCGGTCGATCGATTTTAATTTGTACCAATATTTTGTTGCACCACCTGTAGAATGGCTCTACCCTTGATTTCTCTGCCTCATTGCCGCAAAGAATTATACTCCAGATATGAGTTACGGTGAATTCCTTACTTCAGTGCTTAAATTTCCTGGTGTGGTTAGCAAGTGTATATAAGCATGTCTGATAAGTTATCTGAAACATTTTCAATTAGCGTTTTATGTGCAACATTTATATGCTGCGGCGTGAGCGGCGGTGAAATAAACATGAATTGCCACGAGAAAAAAATCTTAAACAAAAGGTTTCCCCTGGATCGAGAATCGATCCAGGGGAAGTTTTTCTTATGGCAATTCATGTGAGTTTCACTTCCGTTCTTGCAGAAGGATTGACATATTCATCTACATCCACATAATACCCTGCGAGCCACCTCTAGGGTGTTTGGCAGGGGGTGATCAATCACCAGCATGCAGCATGCAATTGGACTCCAACATGCACACCACACAGCACAAAAAACGTCAAGCATACTAATAAATTATACTACTGTATGCTGTTAAAAATAATAATATAATTCAGAAACATTAATTAAGTTTTACAGAGGTTAGTTGGTTACACCAAAAGTCATGCAATCTATTTATGAGTTCTATCGCTGCCGTTATAATATCTTATTGATCGTGGAAAAAATGACATTCTGAATATGTCTGTTCTACAATCTACCTCTCTTATTTTATTTATAAGATCTGATCTTCCGTAGTATGTTGGCGTCCGTAAGATATGGTTAACTTCGTCAGAAAAGACACTGCTTTTGAATTTATCTAAAAGGTTTAGTCTATTTTTCAATCTACGGTCCAACAGAGATTCCCATCCGAGTTTATCTAAGAGGTCAGTTACACTAACAAGACTATCGTTACGACCTTTTACATACCTGGCAGCTCTTATATATTACACAATTCCGAAATGAAATATTACCGCCATGTGCGGTTTTAGCGCAGGTTTGAGGTTCTCAACCGGTTGCAGCTTCATGGAAGTCATATCTCCCTCGCGTTGCCATCTTGGGAGGGCTTAACATCTAGTACAATGAGCCTCGCTACTTTTAACCTGGGCAATCACGAACTTGGATTGCGTAGTGGTCTGGAAAAAATTCGTGGTACGATTCACAGTTCAGGGAGATTTTTTATCATGGTAATTCATGGGAATCAGCGTTTTAGTTTATGAATAAAAATTTTGGCCGGCAATGAAAACTGTAAATTGAATCAACGATTTCTCCTATACTCCCATATTATTTATAATTGTGCTCATATTTCACATAGAATCACTCACGCTTCGCAACGGATTTAACATGACTTTATCACTCTTTGCTTTACACTTCTCTTCTACACTTCAATACGCAAAGAGGTAAATTCAATCACTGCATTTTTTAAGTTTCAGATTTTCAATCTTATCATGTTAAAATGAAATGCTGGCAGAAATTCGTAGACTGGGGTTGGACCATCGGTTATCCATTACAAGCATAATGGCTGGTGCTGAGGGAATGCTCCGATGTCCTGGTGATGTTTATTATGCCGATTGATTGGGGAGGCGAGGCCGGCCATATATATTATTCCGGCCTCCCTCGGGCAATTTTCGGAATAACAATGGAATGAATGACCCAACTAGAATAACGATTTGCTACGCCCGGGCTGGGAAAGTATCCCAAGTGGAATATTAAACCGTGGATGATAAATTGCCTCAAAAATTTTCAATCGGCGTTTTATTCTATTAGTGAAATTGTGGCCAGTATTGACAACTATGGATTAAATTTACATTTTATAATGAATTTTCTACTATTTTCTGGGCTGAAATTATGCTTTTATTATAAAGGTAACCTTTTACAAGTGACTCAACCTGGCTGAGGAAGGTGAAGAATACAGTCTAAGGCGATGAAATGAAACTATTAAAAAAATCCTTTCCTGCCTCATTCAAACTTATTTTTGACATTATGTTATTATCATCTTTCTTTCTTTCATAAATTTGATATTATAAGTATGAGTAGTTAGTATAAATAGGATGTCATCCAGAGCCTGGTCGGGCTGGAATGGTAAATGGCTAGAAATGGTAAAAAAGAAGAAAATATCATGCAATAGGAAAAAAGTTATAGAAACTCTAATAATTGAGCCTGGGCACAATCAGGATAGGAATTCGTCAGGAGCGAGTCCAACACTTCACTAATTGCATTCAGTTTAGAATTAGGATGCCATAGATAATAATTTTTAAGGGTAACAGGAGTTAGTAGCTGTTTGATATGAAGCGCATTGCTTTTAGAGAACAGTATTAATGGAATAATGGGAAATAGACCTCATGTAAAACTATTTAATAAAAGAAAGAGAACGAAAGGGGAATAGGTATCAGTTGCGTATAGCCATCTGTGTAAAGTGAAGGTTGACACATGGAAAAAAAGTCTTTGCCGGCGCGGCGTTAACACTGCTCGCTTTGTTATCAGTGAACTTGCTCCTCAATTCTACCCGATATCGTTGTCAAAATTTCCTCATATTCTAACATTGCGGGCATAACACATCTGTCCTATGCTTCGTGCGCCTAAATGGAATTTTAAAGTCGGGACGTCGCAGAACACTAGTCATTCGTTTATTTTTCCAAACAAACCTTTTCGGCCTATCTTAAAACATTAAGTGAAAGTTTAATCATTTTTCTGTCTCCCTAGCGTAGTTCTTAGAATTATAATTAACTGAAATTGCATCATTGGGAAGGACATTAATTATTTCTGTGCTCATGGCACACTGTCAGGTAATGCTGAACCCGAAACTTACCTTTCAAATTATTCGTATTTTCGACAAATTAGAGTTGCATTATTCTGAAATTATACCATAAATTTACTCGCACATGTTTGCGTTTACAATATCCATTCTTTGGCTTTTCCACTGATTAATTTTTCCGGGTTCGAATCCCGGCGTTGGAAGTGAATTTTCAGATACTGCCCGATCCCTGTTCATGTAAATAGGGAAGGGGACTTGAATCACGGATCTCCGTCCGCAGGCTGGGACGATAAAGCGTGGTTCACTTGGCGCCTTCCGTTAAAAGCAAGCTAATGCGGATAATTAGTGGATAAGGTCGCGGGTTCGAGTCCTACCTGGATAGCTTGCCCTTATCCAGGGAATTGATGTTTGTTGTATTCAATTGTTATTTTGTAGCCTCCCGATTCGAAGACCTAATGGTTTTCGTGATAAATTTAAACAAAAGAAAAAAAAGAACGTACCCCGATGACAGGTGAAGAGCGATGCATTTGTTCTCAATAATTAGTACTATTCATAATAAAATCTGTCCTTCAGCTGGGGCGCATGAATTGCATTCGAGTTTGAGAGCCGTATAACCGGGAGAGAAATAATATACACGGATGAATGTATGCACTTTTTTTTTTAATAGGAAGAATGGTCAAGGCTTATACAACCTTGGAAGGGATGACGAAGCCAGACGAGTGGAAAGGGGATGGAAGGAGGGGGTGGTGGAAGGAGCCGTGACCTTATTAGGGAGTGGGCGCTATTTGGAAAAGCAGCTGAAGGGGGATGATGGAGTAGGGGGTGAGGGGGAGGTTCTCTTTTCTGTGCCCTCTCGGTCTTCTTCCGTCTGCCTTCCATATATCGATCTGAGGAGGGTGGGGGTTAGGGGGGGTGGGGACTCCTTGCTAGCACGGGGGTTGAAGGGGTGGGGTGTGGTGGGGAGGAAGTGGTTGGAGGAGGAGGAGGAGAGGGTGAGAGGGGGTGAGTCTTGAGTGTGCTTGTAGGGGGTGGAAGAACAGCCAAAACAAAAGTAACGACGCTCCGTTACAATTACTCTTCCAAATTTGTAATGGGAACAGTGAACCGGTTATAACCTTTTCCAAGAAACCGTATACAATGAATATATGATTTTTCTTCACTTGTAATATTTCTTAATATACTTAGACGTCATATTAAGGATATTATGTCTCTCAATGACGGCATTCGTAATAATCCACATAAATTTTTCTCCTTGAATTAAACGAAACATTTACTACTTGATCCAGTGATGGACAAATATTTTTTATCATCAATCATTTATTGTGAATGGCTGCTTGGATGATGTTAACTCCTATTTACATACTTATAAGTTATCTTATTTGAATTTATCTCAAGCGTGACCGCATAAATACTTTCTGCTTGACAAAATGGAATCCCCCAATAGGTTTGTGTGTAGCTTTTCCCTTCCTTTTGTCCTAATGACATATTAATAATGTGTTAAGAAAGGAAATCAATAGTTAATCCCGTCCATTGATTCGGGAACCATTTTCTCACCAGGGTATTTAGAAAGTGTAAAGGCCGCTTTACACGGTGAATTTTCATTCGAATTATCATTCGAATACAGGAAATTTCCGTTATACACGGTGAATGATGGTCATTCGCAAGTAAATTCAAATGAAAATTCACCATGTAATGCGGCCTTGATACGTTCACGATTACATGATTAAAGGTACCTACCATAAAATTGGTTATGATCTTAATTGTGTGGAATTCATCGATAGTTAGTAGTAGTAGTAATCACCCTAGTGAAGTAGGTCACTGATGTTTCTTGTTACTCATTCCCAATTTCCATTCTTTTGTAAAGCGGAATGCCTTTTCAAAGAGGGGAATGGGAAGTTACTTAATCCATTCTTTCAAGGAATTGACCAACTTAGAAATGAGAAGTAGCGTAGCTGGTAGCGTGTTGGAGGTATTACGAGTCTGCATTGGAGGGTGGATGTTTGGAGGAGGACGACAGGGAAGTGGGGGATACAGAATGGGTGGCACTAGATTGACTGAATGATTTGCAATAGAATTCAAAGAGCTGAAAATATTTTACCCATACATTATTGCAAAAATGTATGTGACATTTTACACAAGGAGACTTTTGATCCATGTATTTTACATACTTGTGACAAGGGAATAAACTGGACATCCTAGAAAACTTTGAAATTGTGTCGTACTAAAAAGTATGTGGTAAGACATTGCTTAACGACTTTATACCAGCCCACCTGTCACCCCTTCTAAGCGTTAACCTCCCCTCTTCATCAATACCTTAAAATTCCACACCTGGATCCCAATAATTACGTGACCTTCAACTCTCAAACCACCAACCTTCACCCTACCTCCTTATCTACATTAACTACTTGCCTCCACCGCCCTTTGTAGCAAATAAAAAGAAATCTGGCTCGTTTGGAGATGGCAGTTGGGCTTGAGAAGGACGTAGAATACGTCGAAACCGGTTTCCGAGGGCTAAAGTAAGTGTGGAGAGTAGAAATTGCCTTTATTATTACTAATTTTCTTCTCTTGGAGTGCGGATAATTTTTCAGAGGGAGTAGTGAGCAGAAGTGCGAAGGTATCCAGCCTCTTTTTTCAAGAGGAGTGGATGATAAGTGAGAAACTTTAGCGTATTGGAGCGATTGTGAGTTTACGTTGGAAGAGGAATGTTGGGAGAATTGCTGGGAGAAGGTTTGTGAAGGAGGAAGCTCGCTGGATTGATAGAAATATTTATTTATTTATTTCATCGCCAAAAACGGCACAAAGGCTTTTACATTGGCTGTTCTTTAAATAAATAATACGTAAAAGATAACAAAAAATAGCACAAAAAATTAAAACTAACAGAAAACAAAATTATTAAACATAAGAACGGGCACTATTGATTAGACAATGGTGAATTATTCAGATGGCATTTTAAGGTGGCTTTGTAACTAGTGTCAGAGGAAAATAGGTCCGGGGAAGGGATTTTTGCAGCTATGGAGTTAAACAAGGAGGGGATTCGGTAGAACAGAGAGCGTTGAGAGATTGAGAGACGGAATTGCGGAATGTGAAGCAGAGAGTTGTTTCGTAAGGGGCGAGGAGGAATATGAAAACGGAAAAGAGGGAGAATTTCCAGTGGTATTTAGTGACTGTAAAACCTTCACCCTAACATCATTAACGACACCACAAGGTTAAATTTATTCCCAGATTTTTTAAGAAAAGTTTTACCCTTGTGAAGTAGATCAATAATATTACTTCTTCTTTTCTCCAAACTTCTATTTTTGCGGAATACGGGGTAATATTTTCAGGGAGAGGAATGGAAGTGGGAAAGTACCTAACCCCTTCCTTCAAGAGGAGAAGGGGATGAGTAAAGAGAAACTGTAGCGTGGTTGATGGAGGGACTGTGAGTTTGCATTGGGAGGGGGAATGTTGGGAGTATTGAAGGAAGGAGGGAGGGTGGATTGATAGAAAGATAAATAGTCGTCGGATTGACAGATCGGCTTTCCTTTCAGAGGAGGGAGGATTAAACGTTTTCAGCGTCTTTGGCCAAAGTGGGACGGATCATTACCGGCATCCATCAGGGTGGCCGAACCTACCTCTCGCCTTGTTCGGAAGAAAGAAAAAAATGTATATATATCTGGAACCTTACCAGGAAAATAGTTTGTTGCTTGGAAGGGAAGAAAAAAAGGGGTTTTCCTCAACGAGGGGAGTGGAGAAAAAAGAAAAGTCTTTGTCTTTTCCGCTGGGAATCGTCTCTTGGTACTACATTTCGTGAAACGTGTGCCGTGGAAGCGCGAGGAACATTCGTTCTGATTGACAGATTGGTGCACGGTCGCACCGAACGAGAAAATAGCTGAAACAGGGCTCTGTATAAGGAAACGTCGATCCGCATTCTTATTAGAGATGAAGTTTTTGTGATGATCAAATGTATTTTCTCTTATTTTTTTATTTTTCAGGCGAGAGAAGAGCTTAAAAAAATGATAAAAATAGCACTTGCACTTTTCCATATTTTTATACACACTCCGCGTTCCGGCTCACATATTCATCAGGTAATACGAGGCGGATTAAAAAAAAAGTGAAAAGGTGCAATTCCTATTTTTATTGTAATATGACGAACTTCCGCAAAACATCTCCTGGATCGGTTGATTTGATTCGGACATCTTAAAAATTATATTGAGTCAAGAGGTACATTTTGGACATAGAAAGGAAATACAAAACAGTTGTGCTCTATCCATTATACTGAACAATTTAAGTGTTACGCTGATATTTGCTTTTACTACATAATCTGGAAGAATCTTTTTTTTTTTACCTCGACGTTCGTTATTCATAAATTTTGCGCAAAGGGTAGGCTAATAGATTATTCGTTCGATTCTATATGGGGCACTTGTGACACATTTTTACGACGAATGAAATCTATGGTTCTTCCAAAAACACGAATTTACAGTCCACTATTAGCAGAAATATCTGTTTTTTCTTGCGAATTCCTAAAAGTGTTTCCTATAAGCCTTAGCGTTGGTGTCTACAATACCTGTATTACTTACGATTGAATGCCTTTTTTGTAGGAACTTGATTCAGGATTCACATTTTGGAAATGATCCATTATGAGTTTGAAAAGGAAAAAAATGTGAGTTGGTAATCGCGATCAATGGCTAAAACAATGGTGGACATGAATTAAAGTTTGTTTGAAACTTGACATGTTTTCCTTTTCCAACTCTTGTTTTAACTTGTTTTAACCCATAAAACTGGTATTTTTCATAAATTTCAATTTAATTTCTCTTATTTTTACTCTTTTTCGTTTATTTATTATATTTTTTTGACACAAATATGTAACAAGTCAAGAAGGTTTTTGAGTAGGAAAGATATTGGAATATTGCATGTAGTTGATATGTATTGTAAGATATGAAATGGAGGATAGCGTAGTCACGTTAGGTTGTAACAATATTATTAGCAATTCATTATCTTGTCTCAGTAATGGATATTGAATTTTACTTTTCAATCGCTTTATATCGTCTTTTTTTTCTCCTTGATGACGTTATAGTTACTTACGTTAAGCTAGATTGCGTTTTTACGGTACGATTCCAATGGCATCTGGTATTGCGCGTAGCGAGATAATTGTATTACCAATTTGGCCAAAATTTGAAATGCGGGGCCTGATCTTATTGAAGGGAAAATCGGATGTGGGCCTTTGCGGGTACTAAAAATTGAATGAAATTGTGGCTATTATGATTTTTTGCTTCTTTTTCGTGGTACTTTGCTCGAGAACGAAGGAAAGAATTCATGACCCACTTTCCCGTAGGCCTTTTCGTTCGCTTCTGTGGTCTGCAAGTGGCATTAATGGGCCCGAATACTTCGTCGTGGTGGTTGGTGAAATTCTTTTTTCATTACATCTAAAGTGTGCTCCTGCAGCCCAAGGATAATTCCGTTGTAAACGGATCCAATTTCTCCCGAAGACCTCCAAGGCTCCCACAGTGGTAGTGAACGTAACTCTAAGAAGCGAGCAATCAATTGCGAGATATGGTAACATATGTTTCATTTCTAACACGATATGCGCATGTGGGCTTGTTGTTCAATATGACATTTGATCAGTGCTGTAATGCAATTCCATCAAGAAGCGGTGCGCGCTTAAGTGAGTTTGTTGAAAAATACAGATAACTACCTTTCTACCCTCGCGACAATGTAGGAAATTGAATTGAAATCCATCAATGTTTGTAAAATCTCTTATTTGGGGTAAATGTAGTACACACCTGAAGTATTTATGCCGTTCTAGTAAAAAATCAATTGAAAATGAATATCAAAGTTTCAAGAAAAGTAGCTGGTACTCAGAAAATATTATCTACAGGATAAGGTATTATTTTTGACTTGACTGACTTGACTGAAGTTTATTTTACCTGGGTTGGGTGAGGCCAGATGGCCCCATCTTCCCCCAACCCAGGGTTATCTATACAGAGTTTCATTGCATAACGAAGTGGTGGCGCGCAGGCCGGTAAAATGTCTGGCTTTAAGCAATTATTCAGATTTCAGATAATCTCTGGATCATTCAGCGACTAGCTGTCAAGCCTTGTCCATTAATGCTATAACTGAATTAAATACGTTTTTTTATTAAAAATACCATCAAATAAAGTACACTACTTATTACTGACTAATCTGCATGCTTCGTCACCTAACTACACTTTTTAAAATGAACTTCGTAAAAGAAAGAAATAAAAAATATGTATTCAGGAAGACTTGAAATTGAAAAAAATGAAAGTGTGTTTTTTTAATCATACACTATGTAATCACACAATATGTATTCGATGAATTGCCGAAACACAATAAAATTAAGATAACTTTTAAAAAATATTGTCCTGCTGGAATGGAAATTTGCAGATTTTAACTTCATTCTTTCTTTTGACCTTCGAATGCAATTCTCCTCTCCTGCTAGGTTCAGAAAATCTCTACTTATGACAGTTTTTTGGTCAAACCTTACGAGCAAAGTCAGTAAATGATCAATTTAGCTAATCCATTGGATAAAACGGTATGTTTCCTCATCAAGGATGAACCAAGGATGATCCTTCTTGGCGCATGTTTGGAGAAATTCATCAGAAGGATGACCTGCCGAATCCCTATAAATACAGCACTTTCTCGCTAAGTAAGAGGAATGAGAGTGTTTTTGTGAATGTGAGTGTTTGCGGGAATGCGACTTGGCCTTACCGGACCTCTCATGGTATTCAGGCGTAGGGTTTTTTTTCTATACCTCGAATTCCCTCAAGTATTTCATCCCGTGAATCCTGTCATTAAAAGGGATTGAGGGATTGTCACCTCACGTTTTATCACTGAACCCGGCGCGAAACTTTATAGAGAAACGTTTTCCTTCGTTCGTTGGAGAATTGAAAACTTGCTTTGGGTTAAAAGAAATGTTTCGATTTCGCTTTTAATTTTATTATCCTTTGCACAGATCCACTTATTCGCGCCCAGTTTTCACCAGATTTTCCCAAATTAAATGTATAATTATTCAAAAAATCTCATCGGAATGATATTGATTTTCCTTTTCAAAATTATTTTTGGGTCAATATCCAAAATATTAGCCATACAATAATGGAGTTTTGCCGTTTTTCATTTTCTTCTTCCTCTATCTTCGAATGTAATTCTTTTCCCCAGCCAGGTTCTGCATATATCTAGTTTTGGCAGCTTTTCGCTCAAACCTTACAAGCACGGTCAGTCCCTGGGTAAAACAATAAATTTCCTCATTGAGAATGAACCAGGGTTTATCATTCATTCCGCGTGTTTGAAGAAAGTTTTGGATTTTACGTTGTAGTCCCTTTAGTTTTCAATCCTTTCTTAATTTGAATTTTCATGTAAGCCAGTCAGTAATATTCCCTTCGGCACTCTTTTTATTAAAATATTGAAATTATTCCTATGTTGAAATGAGATTGAATGCGTGGAATTCAATGACGTGTGACCAATGCACCATTGGGAAATAGGATTTCTGCCAACATTAATGCATTTTAAATGCTGTTATTTTCCTCAAGAGTAATATTCTAAACATGAAGTACCTCGGAGGATCGGTTTTATATGGTGGCTTGATATGAAGTTTTCGAATTTATGAAAACGGTGCAAGGTTATGTTTCTCGATGTTGGTCACATCCGTTCATTGGAGAAATAGAAACCCCAATGGGCGTATTCCAAAACCTGACTCAGCCTTGAGTTCTCACTAAATTGCGATGGTTCAGATCTAAGACTCAAGTTGAGTTTGGATTCGTATTTCCGAAACTAAATTCCACTGAATTCACTTCAGCTAAAAAAGTCAATTTTCCGGGTAAATATCGTGGAACAGCATATTAAATTGTACGCAATGATATCGTAATGTCCACTCAATTTTAATTTCACAAACTCCACTTCACGTGTTTCCATTGGCTTGCAATCATCATAAGGTACCAAGTGTAAAAAATAATAAGAGTACCTGGTGATGACTGCAAGCTAATGGAAACAAGTAGAGTTTGTGAAGCAAATAGTAGGGGTAGACTGTGCGGTATATTTGTGTATCAACATAAGATACACTAACTAATTGTGGTATCTTTCAGTGAACATTTTTTTCAAAAATAATAAATTAACCTAATCTTTTGTAATCTCTGTACCTTCAAAAATAAAGTGTTAAGGAATTATTTTGGATCACAAGAGAAAATGGAACTTGAAGAATAAAATATAATAGAGAAATTAGGGGTCTTTTTTAAAATATAGACGTTTTAGGCGAAGCCAAGATACTGAGATTTCGATACGAAAATGAAAAGGAGACTTCGTTGCTTTCCAAAAATTTATTTCGTCCGTACGACATTTTTCGACCATAGAGGTCATTATCAAGTACAAAAATTTCGAATTGGGTTTCCAACTCAGTACCTCCCCCTTCCCCCCTCCTGACACCCACTCCTTCCACTCTTTCCCCCAACCCCTTCAAAGAGTATATATGTTTGCTTAAAATTCGAAATTTTTGTATTGGATAATGACCTCTATGGCCGAAACATGTCGTACGGACGAAATGAATCTGTGGAAAGCAACGAAGTCTCCTTTTCATTTTCGTGTATTAATTTCCACAAAGTTGAGCCGAAAACCATTGAATGTATAGGAGATTTCGATGTTTAGAGCACATCATGAGACGAGAACAAGAGACCCTATTAAAACAAGTCGGGTAAGAAAGCCATGATGGAAGACGGCCACCGGGAATACCAAAAAAAATATGGAAGGGTTAGGTGATCATTGATATGGGGAGAATGAGACTCATCGAGGAGGATACAGTTGATAGGAAGAATTGGTGGCAGACAGTTGGCGAGGCCAAATACAAACTTGGTTATAAATGGCCATTAGAGTAAGTAAAATTCTGTAACTCATGCTCTCCAGCCCTTTAAAAACTATCTACATTACTGCAGTGCAGTACCGCACTTCTACATCTACATCTACAGCTACATAATACCCTGCGAGCCACCTCTAGGGTGTTTGGCAGGGGGTGAAAAATCACCATGAAGCATGCAAGAGGACCGCCAAATGCACACCACACGGTCATAGAAATATTACGCACACTAGAAAAATATACATGCTTTTTCATAAAAAAATGCTAATGGTCAGTAATTCCTAGAGCAAATACATGCAAGGTTAGAACTATGAAAAAACATGCAAAGAGTGATCCTAGCGAGCGATGCCATTAATCCTATGAATTGAGACAACGTTGCTATCCTTAATAGTACGCGGGAAGAATGACATTTTAAATCTCTCTGTTTTGCAGTCTATTTCTTTTATTTTATTCTCATGATCGCGTCTACTGTAGTACGATAGTAAACGAAAGAAACGAAGTATTTTTACGAGAAATATTTCAATTTAAAAACAAGAGACGAAGTCGAAGGCAGACACCTTGAAACTCGGAGACTCAATTTCAGTAGGAAATCAACGCATCGACTGTGGAGTATAGTTTGAGTGAGACTCGAGTGAGGTGTCGTAACACCCAAATGGCAAACGAAGCGAGTTTGAGTCACGATTAATAATTGAGAATAATTCTGAAATGCGTCCCTAACACTTTGCCGGCCAACAAAGGTAGGAAGAAAATAAATTGAGCGGAAAATTGCTCTTTGAAGGAGACAACCGACAGCTTAGGTCATTTGCGCCTTGAAGGAAGGGTATGGATGGAAGTATGGAGAGAAACCCGGTGCCGGCATTAGCCTGCTCTTAACGGAAGACGCCAAGGGGACCACGGCTTAGCGTCCCATCCGACGGACGGATTGTTGTCCTTGAAATGTCCTCCACACACCATTCAAGCAAGGATTGGGCAGTCTCTGAAAATTTTCTGCCGGGGTTTGAACCCTAGCCCACGGTATAGGAAGCCAGTGCGGAAAATTATGTAGTTATATAACACAAGATGGCGCAGCGGATAGCTGGCTCTCCGTAATCCCTATTAAAAAAAAGTGAAAGGAGGAAAAATAAAGCTTTTCATTCCGCGCACTCTGGGATACCGCTGAAACTTTGCCATATGCTTCACGTAAACAGCCACAGCTCACTGCTGAGCTGAAATTCCAACTGGCGTGCTCCTCTGACGTCACGAAGCAAACCGATCTCCCTGGAGACGGACGGAGGTGAAGGGGTGGGGGTGTGTGTGTGGTTAGGGGGTGGGGGCGTGGGAGGAGGAGGAGGGGTCAAGGGACGGGCAGCGGCCGGGCATGTTTTTCGAGGGAGGCTGGGCAATGGACCCCTGGGAGACAGCCACCGAGTACAAGGAAACTTTGAGAGCATCCAGAGATATCTCTTACATCTACATGATACCATTTATGTACAAGCCGTCTTAATTAGCTGCAAAGAGATATGGTTAATGTGGCGGCCAGTGTGGCTTCCAATTTCATGGACTTGGGTTCGTGTCCGATGTGTTCTCTATAGAGGATGCATACTTCCTGCACGGCGCAATCACTCGCAATAAACTTATGCTATTGCCTTGTTTACAATATATATAATTTACCCCGTGGTCAATGTTTCCTTGTACCATGAATATGAAAACTTTACGTCAGTATTTTCTTGGATACAACTTGCACATATTTGAAAATGAGAAAATTTTATCTATGGCCTACTCTATCATCATCGAAAGTCAACAATCCGTAGATTTGTTGGACGCAGATCTCAACTGCGCTCTCCTATCAGGTAATAGTATTAGGTAGTAGTTTAGTAGAGGAGGATTAACACTAGGTTTAGGGAGACGCGGAAGTGTTTTGGTCAAGGTTGATGCAATATTGCCCTGAGTCCCTCCTGCGACGTGATGTCAGTCAATAATGACGTAGACCATAGTGAACGTACGACACATGTAGCTGGTTCCGTAGGATTATTTTCTATGGAGAGGGCTTTACAAAACATTTTAGTATTTTATTTCCTTACGGTAAAAATTGTTCATGGATTTTTTTTTGCAATTCCGCTTAACCAAGAAACACGTGCCCGGGAATCGATTCCGTTTCCGCGTTTGACAGTTTCCGTTTAACAGAGGGTACCAATGCACGTAAAACCCTATTGTAACCGCCAGGACCAACAAAATTTTCCGGATAAGACAGGTTTCCGTTTAACTCAGGTTCCGCTAAAGGCAGGTTTCACTGTATTGACGTTTATTTCTCTCTCATATGTTTTCTAACCTGTCCTACTGTCATTCTGGGGCTTCCTTTGTTTTTTCGGCTGTCTTCCCGTTCTCTTTGACCTTCGACGATTGTCTTCATCAGACGCCTCACTATGTGGCTCAAAAAGATGTGTCCCGTTTTCTTTGAAGAGATTAATCCAGAAAACTCCCTTTTCCCCACTTTTCATATCAGTCACTTCCTCATCGATTACTCGGTCGATCTATTTGGCTTCATTTCTTTGGTAACACCGCATTCTGAATCATTCCACCGTTAACTTCTCTGGTGCTGTCAACGTCCATATAACACTTCCTCAGGAAAATTTGTTCTTTATGTATCTTCGGAAGAATGAATAACTTACTTATATGCTATTAATCTCATATATAAATGGATTCTTCTTTTTGTGGAATACTCTCTTCGCCTATGCCATTTTACTGACCGTTTCTCTATTCTTTCGTCCATCGCTGGTTACTCGGTACTTAACAGAAAAACGCTTTCACTTCTTCCAACTGATGAGTTCCTAGGCAATGTTTGACCTTGTCTAGTCTCTTCGTCTACAGACTGAGATATTTCTTAGATTTATTGACGGCACATTTGCGAAAGTACAGTTATAATTAATTACTATGCTGGTAATAATCAGTTTTTCTCCTATAAAAACAATTTTCATCAATCTTTTCGCGATTTGGAATCTTTTCAATTTGGAAACTCTAACGAAATTAAAATAATTTTATTGGAGGTAAACTTTCATATTTCAGATTCAGACTCTTATACACCAGACTCTATTTGCTCTGAATATTATAAGATGACAGCGGAAGTTTTGAACAAATAATACGTCTGGAAATTGAGACGAAATGCATACTAGCAGCATATAGGAAATGATGCGCCCTTTTAATGTGGATTTGTCTAGAGTTTTCGAAATTATGTCGTCGTTTGTCGTCACTTTGAAATCTACATTCCCAAAATCTCCATTAATGACATTATTAGATATCGTATCCTGAAGTTTGGCGTCGCTGAAAAATATAGGGAGTTATTCACAAGTAGATTTACATCCATTTACGAGTTAAAATTGAGCTTATTCAACTGTATTGCTGAAAATTAACTCTGAATCGTTTATTTTGGATAGAAATTTTAATAATTTATAGAACAAAACATGTCAATATCATAAAAAAATTGGAACACCCATTGTAAAGAGAGATATTCGATGGTGGTAGATGGCATCATGTAAAGCGATACAGGTTTTATTCCGAAAGTGAATTTTTAAGTAAATTGACGTCTGTATGTTTTGACATTGCATTACTGTGTTTCGCTGGGGAATCAAATCAAAGTTGTTTGAGCAGTAAAGAATTAATACAACATTTTTTTTCATTCATCGGTCACTTTCGAGAATTGGACGTAAGTGAATCTTATCTGTCTGAACCTATAATGAGATTAATTCAGAGTCATTTTAAAAAAATCTTCATTATGAGAATTCATTAGTTAATTAGTCCTTTACTCAATTACTATAGAGAGGGTTAAAAAGTATTTACCTATAGTTAATTATTTGCGTTCGATCTCGAATTAGTGCCTTTTACTCTTTATTGTCGTGATTTAATCAGAAAATACACTTAATAAAGAGTCACATTTTCCCTTCTATTGAGCAAACTTGATTATATCCATGCGATGATCGCAATATGTATTTTTACTGGATTAAAAATGCCACCATCGAATTTCAAATTAATTAAAGTTTTATTTTCTTACCGTATCTAACCACTCTCAGGCGTTTCATGCTGACTAAAAATCTATGTTGTCGAATGTTTGTTTGGTAGCTAAGTAAATTCGACTCAATTGTTTATACGGATAATAAATGCTTAAAATTTTATAACCTTGCTTCTTTTTCAATCTTACTTTCAGGAAATTTGTAGAAGACTTATATCAAGCAAGAGGCATGAAACACCCGTGGTTGGATTTTGAAAAATTCAAATACAGAAACTCGGCTGTGAAACGACTATATTTCAGAATTGGGCCACCAGATGGCATGCCCGTCAAAATTGGCGGTATCGCAATAGAGGCGATTGAGACCCTCAGGTTCACATGTCTTTGTGCATTTTGAGAGAGCGCTCGAAGAAACTCGTTGCTTCGCCTAATTAAGGGTTAGAAAATCCGGCTGGTCGTAATTGGCTGTACTGGATAAAGATTTAAGCAAGGAAGACATTCTTGGTTGCGTTTCAAGTGCATTTTTTGTGTTTCTTTGCAAGCTGTGAATACCGACGAGGAAAGATATCATTAGCTTCCGTTGCTGACATCCCTTTTGGGTCTGCGGAGAAGAAAATCAATCGCGCCACTCATTAATGAGATGTGAAACTCAAGAGCCTATTGACTTGGAGCTTAATGAGGTCATGCTTTTGAATCAATGTTCCCCGTGAAATAGTTTTCTTCTTATATCGTACTTTTCATTGGGCAATAAAAAATAGCTTAGGTCGTTTTTTCTTCGAAACTTGTAAAATCTTGGTCTACTCAACTGTCTCAGTCGAAATAAGTTTTGAACGCTCAGTTCCCGCTCCTTGAAATCCATCTGACTTTTCCGTAAGTCACCTAAAATCTTTCCCTCCTCGCCAGCCATGCCTCATGGAGCAAGCTACGGAGTAAAGAATTCGTCATTCACTTCGTCGTTACTATTCTTTTCCATTCTTCCACACACTCATATTTCTAATCACTCATCGTTATACATCGTCAGCATCCACGTCTACTTCACCGTAATGCGCTGCAAACCAAATCAGACTCTTCGGTTGTCCTTTATTCAAATTCTCACATAACGATTATCTCATCGGCTCCATCCCATTTATGAACGCCTTCTTTTCCAACGAAATTCTCTCCTTTACGTCTTTATTGCAGTGCTCGTTTTCCTCATCATAAACTGCACAAAAAGTGTGGTTAATGAAAGGAATGAAGGCATGGAGGAATAGGAATGTGGGAGAAGGGTGAGGATTGCAAGGGTCTGAGTGAGGTGTTAGTCAGGTACCTCCTGGAGGGAGCCCTTCCCCTGGGAAGGCTTCGGAGAGAACTGCGAAGGTTGATGGTGGCTTGATAGAACGGAGCACACCAGCTAGGATGCTAGCGATCATGCGGGATTTCCAGTTCTGTTTCACACGCAATTTCATCTACCTCCAACTACATACTATCCCGCAATCGGTGACAATAATTCTACATCTACATACCACCTCGCAAGCCGCCTTAAAAGGCGTGTGGCGTGTTAGGACACCAGCCGTTTACATGTACAAATAAAATGCTCAAATAAAATTACGACTCGCATTCATTAAAGACTTTTATGGTTTAGGGGAGAAACAAATTCCCATATCGATCCGTTCGGCAAAATATCTCTCTTAATTTATCGTTTCTGTCGGGCCTGGAAATATTGTGGGGCTCAAATATGATGTTATCCGAGTCGCTCTTAAAGATATTTACTATCAATTGTTCCAGCAATCTAAGGCAAGCGCGGAGCCTCTAAGTCTCCAGCGGCTCCCAGCCTACTTCGCTTAGCATTTAGGTGACGCTGTCTGAACACCCTTGGCAGTTTTTGACGAATCGCGCAGCTTTCCTTTGTATTTTATTCAGTTCAGGGATTTTTTCAGCTTTTCTGCACTGAACCCCATGTGCTCGCCGCATATTCCAGGTGTTGTCAGACGAGTCGAACGACGAAATAGTGCCATTCTTTTACTTTCTTATCCGGTGTGTTAAATAGGCTGTTAGGTCACCTGCCGTAAACAAAACAAAAGCGAGGAAAGAGAGAATAAAAAAGTCTCTGGCGATTTGTGACTGTCGAGTTCCACCGTCATGTATTTAAGTGCTTTACTCATTGAGGGAAGGAGGAATTCCTATACCTGTCCGTTCAGCAGAATCTCTCTCTTACTTCATCGTTTCCATCGGATTTAATTTAGCCAATCCCTTTGGACACGTATTTTAAATTATTTTGAGTCTGTAATTGGAAATTGTAGTACTTTTCTTTCATTCCTGATAACATAAATATGCCCTCACTTTAGTATTTTATTTTATGCTCACTTACACATATAATTAGTATTATTACTACTTTTCCTCTTCTATTCTTGACCTTGTTTAATAACTTTTTATGATGTTTCATGGAGTTTAGGTCAATAAAGACGAAGTTATAGCCAACGTTTCGATTCATGTAAAATCATCCTCAGGGCTATGAAAGTGAAAACATGAACAATATAAAATACAAAGAAAAACAAAACAAGATCCTATACACAAAATTAAAATCCGAAACCCCTAAAAATCTGAAAAGTAATATAATATATAAAATTTCATGTCTCGATTGTAACACTTGCTATATAGGACAAACATCACAATATCTAAAAAATAGGATTTCACAACATAAATCAACAGTAAAAGGTGGTATAACACTGTGTTCTCTTGCTAGCCACAGCATAAGCAATGGCCATTTTTTTGATTTTGACAACGCCGAAATTTTAGATAATGAGATTATATTGAAAAAAAGACTTTTCAAAGAAATGGTTTACGTATCTAAAACAAAAAACAGTTGTAATAAAAAACAGACATTGATAACCTCAGTAAAATTTATTTTTATTTAATCAATCAAAATTAGTGGTAACTAGGTGTGGCAATACCTTAGTAACACAACATCAATAAATATAGTACAAAGTTAAGAGGTACGTCAAAATTTTTTGTGTATTCTATTCTGTTCTTATATATATATATATGTATACTTTAAATTATATTACTGTATAAAAAACGCGATCGTAACATTTTTATGTAAAAATATTGTATATCGTTGTCATCTTTGTATTTTATATTGTTCATGTTTTCACTTTCATAGCCCTGAGGATGATTTTACATAAATCGAAGCGTTGGCTATAACTTCGTTTTTACTGACCTAAACTCCATGAAACATCATAAAAACTTACACATATATCCAAAATTGATTTATCCTTTCTGACGGATGTAGAAGAGCTTATAGCAAGATGGTCTCCGTGCCACTCTGAAAGATGTCTCCTCTTTGTAACTAAAGCAATCGAAGCATAGCACGTAGCCTTTGGGTCTCCACTATTGAGCTCGCACAAGTCCATTGATCTATGCTATTATTCTCTCATTTTATTCTTGTCCGAGTGTCGCGTGATGCAGACTCAATGTTGTGTTTATGGAGGTGAGGTGTCTCTATAGAGTATCATCACTGTTTATGAATGAAAGTGAAATAACGATTGCCATTCAAGGAACTGAAGGGGATTGGTTTGTTGGAGTGGTTAGAGGTATGGCTTCCCATCCTGTGGGTCTGTGATTAAAACGCTTGCTTTGCTTGCTATTCCATTACAGAGGGATTAAGAGGACACACGTCTCCCTCTATACTTTTGTGGTAGCCGATTACTACCTTAAAACTCGTTCAATAATTCAGGCCTTTACAAGTTGTTCAAAGTGGACTTTTATCAACATTTTCCTGTATCTGAAATTTGTGACCTCCATCTTTTTATTAGTTTCTCAGAATTATTTTTTTATTCAAGGCACAGGGAAATGTCGAACAAGGTCTACTCTACCCTGAAAATGTCATGATGATAGCTTAAGTTTTGGGGTTCGGATCGGTGTGGTATCTAGACAGTTAGATACCCACCCTGTTAGCTTGAGTTCATATCCCGGCGGTGGTGGAGTTTTTTCAGTTCAGCAAAATACCTGCTAGGGCGCTTTGCTGACATTTTAAGTGTTGCATGTCTTCCGTCGTACAGGACGCTAAGCCGCGGTCCCTTTGGTTCCTTCCGTTAAGAGCAAGCTAATACCGACGCCGGGATTCTCTCCACCCTTATTAACCTACTAGTCCCTCACTACGCAAATGACCTTAGCAGTTGGCATCCTCCTCCAAATAACAAACCAAACCTTCAGCAAACTCAAGTATTAACGATTTGCGTGCTACGTGGGTAATATTTCGCCATTCGTCTTTTGAAAGTTCGTAGTTTGCCATTTTTTAAAAATTTGTAACTAACATTTTTCAGCAAAGTGATGTAAAATGAAAATAACAAAAGCAAAATTAATTCTTTAAAATGATACAAAACACCTATTCCTCGCATCACAGGTTGGTGGTACATTAGTAGCACAAAAGTATTGAAAATGGTCAGCACTGGAGTACAAATCTACAGTACTAAGGTCAGCACGGTAGTTGATAAATTCATGAATGATTCATGATATACCCTTTTTAGGGCTCAACGTAAGTTTCAGTGTAGTTTGGGAACTGAAACATCTGCCTACTCCATTGCGCATTCGGGATAACAGAAGGGATTCCAGACTGTTTGGTGACAGTGAAATACCCATTGTTATCTTAGCACCTGTTAAACTTTTAAGAGTGTTGAAAGATTCAGACGGATCTTTTTTTTTTTACTTTTACCGTTTCCTTCACGAAAAAAATGACTGTAGAAACCTTCGCATCCGATAATGTGACTTTGTGGTGGATTCTCCATGCCGTTTTGCGACTACGCTTCGAAACTTGGAAAAATCTATAAGTGAGTTTACGACTATGAGAATCTAACTTAAGCTCACGCTATTTCTAATTTATGAGGTCAGCAAGAAGTATCTTCCCCGGATTATCAAATGCGGAGGTTTTTTTTTAATAGCAGGTCATAAATGCCTTTGCATCTGGAATCCTTCTGAACATAAGTGGCTTATAAGAAGGTTATCTGCCTTTAATTTTTTTCAATTTCAAAATAAAAAAAAAAAATTTAAATAGTGAGAATATAATTGCAGCACGTACAAATTATTGCATTTTTATTTTTGTTGTTCTGTCATTAAAACACAATGCAAAAATAATTTAATGAAAGAAAACCATTACTCATGTCATCATATTAGAATTTTAAAATCACAGAAAAAATAATCTTTTACATACAATTATAGAATGTTAAGAGTTAAATCATACAAAATATGAAATTCATTGTACTTGAGAAATCATGTATCAAGCAAAACAGCGTTTTTTTGATTTACCATGTATAAACTAGTGATTATTATTTAGGAAAAGGGTTTTAAATAATTAACGTAGTCATATACACAGTAAGTGTTTCTAACCTGTATTTTGACGTCATTAAATGTATAAAGACCATGATAATTGATTAAATATTTTGGGTACATTATTTTTCATTCTATTTCCACCACTTTATTTAATCTTTAACCTTTGAAGTTCATAATAGTGTGTAATTATTTTTTTGCATAGCATGTGCATCCTGTCAATTTTTTTCTGTGATATAATTGTCGAAAACTAAAATTTAAGTCAGTAGTTCATCAATTGGTAATATTATCAATAATTTGAGTATTTATTTTGTTTGATCACCAATACATTTTATAGGCACATTTTCGACAACATTTCTGTTGAAAATTATACGCCTAAAAGGTGGAAAACGATTTTAAAACGAAATTCATGGCATTAAAAAAGATTGTTTTAAATCAAAGATAATCGGTTTAGTAAAGTTTGAACTGTTTTTCTTCAAAGATTCAAATGATTTTTACTGGATGCAATTCCAAATTTTAGCTACATGATGAAATGAAAGGAAGGATTGCGTCAGTAATAAACGGTGGAATTGATAATACATAATAACAAAAATGAAAATATTTTCGTGTAAATAACATTTTTTAAAGTAAAAATAAATGCTTATAAAAGTGATCAATAAAAATATTGCTCAGCTCAGACACTTCAATTCTTAGGAAGAAATGTGCTTAATTTGCATCTTTATCACAGAAATTACACTTCTTATGAGCCCAGAATTTCGTTTTCGACATTATCTTGTTTTCAAGTTTTGGATATAAAGTTTTACGAGAAAAGTCTTGCACCTTTTCAGCTTTTTACTTTGTGCCAAAAGCTTTTTTGATAGAGAAAAATGACTTAATTAGACTGTTTAAGTCCTTTCAAAGAGTTATTTCTGTTCATCAGTAACATTCAGGTACAAAAGAAAGAAATACTTCATTGCGAAACGTAGGGAAATTAAAACTAATCCAATAAATTTACCTAAATTCAATGTCTTGATTACAGAGTGTAAAAAATATAGGTAAAAAACATTTATATTTATGCTTAAATTTTCAATCATGACACTATATTTTATTATCCTTTGCAAAATCCAAATATTTCCTCAAGCCGTCAGCTTTTATTTTTATATGAAGATTAATGACTTGGAAACTCTTTCCCAATGAAATCATTTATATCAGTTTGACACACTCACGTCAACCTCGACCCGGAGTTGAAGATATGATTAACTTGAGGGAGAGACATTATATACCCTTTTATTTATGCACATCTTATCTGCATGTTATGAAATAGAGGGAAATCCACCTCCTTGAGGCGTCGTCGTGCCGTAAATTCCTTTATATACATATATTAAGATATTTCTCTCCCCCCTCGCTGTCGCTCGTCTCTTTCTTCGGGCCACTCCTCCTCCTCCTCCATAATCTTTTAGGGACTCAATTCTTTCGCGATGAAAAGCAATTCAGAGCCGTCCATGCCTTCACGCCAGGAGGAATCCAAATGGTACGAATTATGAGAGGGGATTTTCCTTCTTCTTTTGTTTTATATATTTTTTTTACATCTCCACTCGAGCGTCGCGCCTCCAACGGCCTCGAGAGTAAATCCAAATGCGTTCGTCTCATCTTTTTCACCTTCTTTTGTTTCACCTTCTTTCGTCGTCATCATCATCGTCCCCCCTTCTAATACTCAAGTTGTCTCCGGGGGTTATTTACATTTCGAGTGTATCGCATTTTTTAATGAAAGAGCCCGGCTACTTCAACCATCTTTAAGATTTTCCTCTCATTTTCTAAGAGATCGCGCGCTCGTTGTCGGTTTAAAAAACATGAGACAGTCGAGGCATACATCCCAGATAACGATCCTCACGCTAATCCTAAGGTGAAGATTATCTCTTAATACCGCTTACTTCTCAGCAAGTTCGTCTTGTAATGATTTTGCTCCTCTCCGGCGCAAATGTTTCAGACAAGACTAAAAAATTTCTTCAAACTGAGTTTGTTGCTTAGCATAATAAAGGAACAAAAATGGCAATTTCCTCACTTTTTAAGTCCAAAACTCAACAATCGACTCGGGTTACAACACATTGTATCATTTCATTTATAGGGTAATAAATGATCGTTGCAATGCCTTCTTTCCAACCGTATCAATTTTGTACGACTGTATTTTATCAAGTTCACGGTTTAAATATTTCTTCGCGCGATCACATACCTTTGCTGCTTATTCAAAGTGTGGCGAAATAGTACCTTTATTTTACATTTTCATCAGAAAATCTTTGCACAACTCGCTTGGCGAATCATTGCTTTTTTCAGGGCCCTGCCAAAAAATATGTTTTTATGTTTGTTCCCTACGATTGGGTCTGTTTTAGAATCGTCGAGCATCCTTCCATTCATCCATTTGAACCACCTCGTCTGATAAAGCTAAAAGATCTACGGAGAGGAATAAGATGCTTTGGTTGTTAAAATGGTAGAATAAATGGGGTAATTCGGGTGATGTGTGGGTTCTTCCATGCTCCTTACGTGCATCTGCGGTTGCCTCCGATGAGGCACGTTGCAGAATTGCCCAATGGTCATTTCCCTCCATTCTGCCCTGATTTAAAAAAATCTCAAAATGCACTATTATTTCCAAGGAATTCTGGGAATTTTCCCATGCTATACATGCCAGCCACAGTAAAAACGAGAACAGCCCATGCATGCCATGGAAATGAGGATGCTGCGATGGATCCTAGGCATCTCCCGCCTTGATCACGTCATGAATGAAGACATCCGGAAAAGAATGGGAGTTGCACCAATCACGGACAAGATGAGGGAGGCTCGACTACGGTGGTATGGGCATGTGGTGCGTAGTGACGAGAACTCCGTGGCGAGGACAGCAGTGCGGCTGAGCCCTGAAGGACGCCGACCACGAGGACGACCTAAGATGCGCTGGCTCGACAGAATTAAGGCAGACATGAAGACCATCAGCACAACGCCACTAGGCGCCCTGGATCGAGCCAAGTGGAGAAGACTTAGCAGAACAGCGGACCCTGCAATAGCGCGGGACAAACGCTCAGTGGCTTGCCCGTTAGGACTCTCGGACGCCATCCCTCCCAAAGATTTGAAAAAGGAAAAAAAACTAAATACCCGTTCAATTATGATTATACATCTAATTAACCAAAGTATTTTTTCAATCGCATAGATCGATAATGTAGGGAAAATATGCAAAAATAGCGCGAGTAGTTCGCATTTGTAGCCGCGGGGCGCTGGCCAGAACGTCCCAATCCATTAACATGCAGTTATATGAAGAGTGGTAGTGGTGGGGGCTGCTGGTGCTATGTCGCGTCTAAGATTGAGCCTTATGGCTTGCCATATTTGTTGCCTTAAGCTTGTGCCTTGCCCGAGCATGCGCAAAACGACGTATCTAGTTGACATCGCCGCGCCGGCCAGCGTATAATCTTGGTGTGGCAGTGTTGCGGAATACTTTGTTCTGGTGACCAGTTGACTTATTTATGTGTAAATTGTTTCAATGTAAATAGGCCTAGTTGTTGTTGAGTTAATTAAGTCAGTGATTTTTAGTGTTTTAGTGTTAGTTTGGTCTCTAGATTGCCTGAAAAACTCACTAAAATACACAAAATATTAATAAGTTTTGACCCCCTGGTGGAGTGTGCCCTTCCCTACATATAACTCACGAGCCGCCACTACAAACGCTAGGACGAAGAAAAAGATATGCATGAAAGTCGGCCAATGTCTGGAATTCCCGAACCTCCTTCACCCTGGCATCAGCTGATCCAATGCGCGAAGCGGAGCGCTCAGCTTTCATTTTAGTAATTGTTTTGAAATAATTAAAATTTCAATGAACTTTAACAAATGGCTGACTGAGTGAGCTCCCTAAGTGGGGCCTAGTAATGGTGCTAAAGGGGCATCATAAGAAAGGTTATCATTTCAGTGCATTTCATCGGTTCTCGAGACTGCTATCGATCGATGCGAAAAATAAAATCATTGTTTTTGTGCTTATATAATTCAAGTTTCCCAATCCAAATTGAGCCTTTTAGAATAAGATTCTTTCTTCAACCATGGAATCGTAAGTTATTTTAAAAGTGAATGGGGTGTATCCCATGTATTTTTTTTGTTTACGGCTCCATTTGACTCCTCGGCGCGCTCCGCGGGGAGATTTTGGTTTATGTATCGGTTCCTTTGTCGCCGTCAAATGTGTCTGCGCCGCTCAATTTATTGGGAAAAAATATCGCTCGTGTTCCAAATGTGTATATCGTGTAGAATCGGTTAAGAAATGGAGTTGGCCATGTCAAAATCCGCAAAGGAAATTGCAAATTTATTGTTCTCCAGAGAGAGTAAAATATGATGGATGACAACCTGATACCTATGGGTGATGTGGGAATTTACACTCATGTGTGCCATATTTTTGAATTTCCCCGTGGAGTTTGGGGTTTGTTTTGCTCATGAGTATTCAGAGAAGATGCGATTCTTTTTAAGTTTATACATCGATATTAAGTTTGAACATAGATTTTTATTGAAAAATCAATATACAAACTTAATACCCTAGCATCTATTCTCGATATACTTTATTGTGTTGATTATATTAACAATAGGGTAGTTTCCTTCATCAAAGAAAACAAAAGGCATTGATGGCGATTCGTTACCCACCATTAGTGTATTCATAATACACAAATTATTTGGTTTTTGAAATACCGGTTTAGACGAATGGCAAGGGTCAAATTTTATCCTCATTTGAAAAAGGCCAGATTGGCGCCCATGCGATTCCACTCCACGTGACGTCACAGGGACCTAGTTTCTACACGAGAGGATAGGAGTTATGCATCGTCAGAGGCTACCAATGCATGCATGAGTCACAGAGCTCAGGGAAACATGTCTTAATAATCACCTATTAAAACTGGCTAAGGTCGGAAAGTTTTCTTCGCTTGATAAGGTATTAATAAACCTTTTTTAAGCCATGCGCTACCAGACAGGAAGGTACTCAGCTACCCGTTAGCATCCTGCGTCCTATCAGCGCTCAGAGCCTCGATCAAGGTCACCTACCAGGCGGGAGGGGGAACCAGAAATGCGTCGTACGGACTTTTTCCCTTCATTCCTACTTACGCGTCGCGTTTTCGCGCGCTTGAAATTTTTCACTTTTCATTTGATCGCGAAAAATAGATATCGTCATTTAAAAATCTAAAAGCGTGAAATACGTACTCCAGGAGTAATAATCTTTCGATTTAGGCAATAAAAAAATAATAGGAAACCACCCTATTGTGTAAGCTCAGCTCGTGGATTTTATGCTTTGGTATCCTATTGATAACCCAGATGAAAATGAAACTGTCATGCGTCAGCACGTAGTTTTATTTGACCAGTCCAAGGGAACATGGCGATACGTTGTGGAAATGTGAAACAGGTAAAATAATAACAGAAAAAAACATTTGTATGGTCCACAGAGAGTTATTAGTAACCGGCCCAGATTTTGGCAATCCATAGAAATTTAGCACGTCAAATTTTTCTCTTTTACTTGGCTGCGGAGAACCTTGACATTAAAATTCATTATATGTCTACAGCCGTGCCAATAATTTTCAAAATTTGTGTACCCTACCAACGATAAAACGGTTTTCGATCATGATGCTACCTAGTATTGATTCCATGTTGAATTTTAACTCGTATTCTTATAAAGAATAATAAAAAAACTTTATAATTTTCTTTGAAAATGTATACATAAAAATGTGACTATTTTTTTGCGTGTAATCGATCATCCCAATCCAATCCTTACGGCTATTTTAAAGCAAACTACTTTTTAGGTGACTGTGATGACTTGCTCAGGGTAAGTCGGCAGTACTATTAACATTTTAGTTTAGTAAGCTGATGAAATTTTCGTGGCGGAGGTACAGATAATCAATTATCCATTCCTCAGAGAAATTTATCTTTGGTAAGGGGAGATTTCAACGCTGCAATATGCTGAGCAATCGGAAGGCGTTCGATTCCATTTGTCTTTCAAGTTCAGCGATGCGATTGACTGAGTGATCGAGATCCTCACATGCGGAGGTAATTATTACGCTAACCAATCAATTTAAACCACTAATTGCAAGCAAAACTTTAGAACTTGAAAGGAAATTATGACTAATAAGCGGATCATTTACCCAAACTTAATGCCTCGTCACGATTACAGCTATTCTGAACGGCGATGTGGTTCACCTTCATTGCTTTTGGATTTTCAACTGCTGAAAAAGCGATTGGATTTAAATACACTCCATTTGCCGCTGAGAGTGGCTTGTGGTCAGTTCACTTGTGAAAATAGCAGGAATAGGGTTTACCCCTTGGAGTTTCTTTCTATTTCATTATTCCGTTGCATTGCCAGTCTTGATTGCCCTCAAGCTACCTATTTGTATAGCGTCGTGGTATACACAGCACCCATAAAAGACTAAGGGCCATGGTTCGATTTTCGGTCCGTCTTAGCAACCGCCGATTCGGTCCGTCATGTTGACTCATCAGTCAACAATCATAAGATTGGTTTGACGCAGCTCTCCATTTCGCTCTCAGCCTTCTTATCCGCTAGCCTTTTCATAATGACATATTTCTCCGCCTTTACATACTGTATAACATTTCCTAAGTAACACATTTGGGGCCTTATCTTCCCCCTTTTCTCTACCACCTGTTCTTCTATGATTGTTTTCATCAGGTCATCATACCTCATAACGTGGCCAACTAAGTTGTTGTCCCGTCTTCTCCTTAAGGATTTTAAAGGACTTATCTTTTCTCTCACTCTCCTCTGCACTTCCTCAATACTTGCTCGAATTATCTAATTATTCTGGGGGATTTTTTCCTGCGATAGTTGCCATGAACCAGTTATCATTTATGTTCGATAGAAATGGGGTTTTATTCGCTTTGACTCGTTTGGTATGAGTGGCGAACGAGCAGTAATTGGCCGTCCTTAATGGTGTTTACATATTTTTTTAATTAAAATCTTACTTCCCGGGGCCTGAATATGTTATAAATTGGATACTTTGGGGATATTCAATGCTGATCTCACATATTTTGGACTTAGACATGGAATGCAGTATGTCTATTCCATATTTATTTTTCTGCACTAAGGCGGGGTCTCGAGCAAGGAATATGAATTTTGTAAATGAGGTAATTGAAATGGTAAATGGGAAATGGTAATTAAGGTAAATGAGGTAAAAAATAACGAGAAGAACTCTATTTTTAACATTCGGTAAGCATTGCAGATAAAAAACCGTGATAACCTAAGCCTAAATCTGGGTTAACTTTATTGAAACTCCAATATTGAAGTTAATGCCGGTAAAACTGTCTGTTCTCTAGACATTTTTCTAATTTTATCTAGTGAAAGTCAAACACCTTAATAAAACAGACTGGAGATTTTACAAAAAAATGCTTAAGGACAATAGCTTCATTTCAATTGGTGCTGTTTAACTTTTTTGGTAAATTTCCAGTCAGTTTCATTAATATTACGGATTCCTTATGTTTAAGAGTATATTTTTAATCGACGCATTTTGGATATTTGAAGAAGGTATCTCATTTCGGTATCGCGTTAGTCTTACGTCAAATACTCTAGTCCGTCATCAATTTTAGGGTAACTTCTAACTAATATTTCTACCACTATTATAAATCATATCGTCCTACATATCCTACTTATTATCAGATATTTTATGCGACATAAATGACGTTTTTTTAACTATCGTCCCTCTACGTGCCATCTTTATAATTGACCCCTTAAGAATAAAATATTTACCCTCTCTCAAGGGGCCAGCATGTTGCTCATTCTGTGACAATCAGTATAGCCAAGAGGTTCGTACTTGATAGGCGTTTCTGTCCGGTGCTATTAAATCCATGCCCTACGGATAGCGTCTCTTGGGAGAATAGTGTTGATGAAAATATTAAGTATGTATTTGGGGCCAGTCGCTAATATTTTCCACCCTTTCGATTCAAACACATAAATAAATAACTGAATAAGAACTATTCAACGTGGAATTTCGTGTGCTCTATCGATTGGAAACTTCGACCAACATTCATCATGATTTTACATCATTAGTGAGCGACGGCATTGATTTTTTTCACATTTAAAGAAATGGTTTTTTGGTTCAAAAGAGTAATTATTCCTTTTTTAAATTTGTTTTGAGTAGTATTTTGATGGTTTTGAAGTTAAGAGTTCCTAAATTTCTAATATGATAACCGTAAAAAGCGATATATGTTTCAAGAAATTAATAATTATACGATTACAAATTATATTTAACATAATTCTATTTCCAATAAATAATGATTATGCAGTAGTGACCATTCTTTTCCTCATCCTGGTATACAGGGAATAGAAAAATTGTATCAGGAAATTACATCCCGAATTAGCCGATTCTAGGAACCTAAATTACCAATGATTTTTAGATCTGAAATGCACCAATTTTAAACTTCAGTTTCGATTGCCCACGAGTTTCCCCTGTTGCCGGAGGCTCTGAACAAGTCATTACTTCGAATTCTTTGCCTCCACTTTCTTTTTGCCTTTGACTAGAGCATCCTGAAACAGGGCAAACTCGCGGCCAATCGGAGCGCTTTGCTCAAAGTTTCTGTAGTTTGAAAATGGCGCGTTATCGACCTGAACATTATTAGTAATTTTGGTTGTTACTGGCATCAGCTATCCAGGGATAAAATTTTGTGGCAAAATTTTTCTCCACCCTCTAAAGCTGATGGTTGCAATAACTTGCAATTTATAAGTTGCAATAATGCTGCAAACGCAAAATAAATTTGGAATTCGCCATAGTTTAGTAGATAAATACCTACTTTGGTACTGAAAATAACAGTGGTTGCGATAGAACAGAGTGAAAGATTGTTGTTCTGATGACGTCCGTGGATACCTATCCCTCTCGCAAAAAACTGTGCTCCTTTTAGCAGCAGCAGCTGTTGTTTTGCAGCGAGCGGGGGAGTGTGGGTTCGGGGGCGGGGAGGGGAAATATTGCATTTTGCGTCAATCTGGGCGTTAAACCAAGTCCGTTTCCACTTGCAGCTTTTCAGGTCTAATAGACACGCCTCGCCAATCCGATCATCCGGGAAAAGGGCGGCCGGAAACTCCATCATCGTCCAACCACCCCCCCACTCCCCTACACTCCATATATATATAAGGGAAAAGGGCTGGTCCCTATAACCCCACCCTCAGACACCCCATTCAATTCTTCCATATCATTACTCGCGATCCGTTCCTCCTCTCGCTGGCATTCCATTCCCTATCCTCAATACCGCCCGCCTTCCTTCCTTCACTCATCCCCTTTCCACGTCCGACATATCCAGCCACCCCTTCCCCCACCCCCCTCCTGTCAGCCACCCCTCAATACTTCAACCCTCTCTCTCTCTCTCTTCTGCCCGCCCGTATATTATTTTTTTTTGATCCCATTTTTCCGCTGCAGCCTCAGGAATCCCTTTTCTCCCCGCCCTCCCCTCAACTCCTCTGCTCTGTCTCCGATGCAACTCCCTCCTCCTCTCTACCTCCTACTCCCTCTAATCATACTCAAAAACTGAGGAAAAAAAACACCCTCCTCCTTTTTTTTATATTATTTTATCGTTCCACCTCATCTCGTCCTTCCCACCGCTCTGCCCTCTACTCTTGGTGACCCACCAATAAAACACCACACTCACAACTACAACACAGGCCTCCCTTCTCTCCTTCCCCTCCTCCTTCCCACCACCGTAGATTGAAGTGTTTTTTACCTCACCTACTACACGCCTCTTTGATTTCACGCCACACAAAGGGCCAACCCCTCCACAACTCATCCTACGCTACAAATCTTAAACCCACCTATACATCACTGGCACGCCTGAAAAACGAAGATTTTTTTCGCCTACAAAAATAGACTTGGGTCGAGTGTTTTGAAGTCCGCTACTACACGTCTACCGTGATCTCATGACAATAAAGTTCAAACCCTCAATCTGCTGCATTTCTCTAACCCATTAACACTACACTACTTCTCTCAGGAACTTACACAACAGCCGCTACACAACAGTTTGGTTTTTTCTCCCCTAAATTCTCCCTACTTTTCTGAGTTGATGGGCTGTGTACATGAGCTCTCACTACTCTTCCACCGTTGCCTGTTGACACGGGAGATCAATCTATAAAGCATAACAATCAGAAAACTTTCCCCACGTCACACCTAAACTACAGGGTCGTTCCTCCCACCGATACTGGAGTGAATTGTTTTGACCTATCCTGCCGACCCTCTTTTGCCACGGAAGGCCAAACCTTGCTCTGTTCTAACCCACTTAAAAATTTACCCTGCCTCCCACACAACCCTGGTTAAATCCTGTCATGCTGCAGTTGAATGCTTAAAAAATCTTCCGCGCGCACAAGTCTTTCTATTTCCCCGATAGATCGCATCCCTAAACGCAACGCTATCCTTCTCGAAAACTGCGCCAACATCCCATGCACATCGTCACGACACGGAATTCCTCCCCCACACACTGAAGTGGTGTTTTATTCATTTCTCCCGCTCCACCTCTTCCTTCGCCTTTAGCCACGGGAGTCGAGCGCATCCCTCTTCTACCTCAAAAATCAAAAATCCGCCCAATTCCGCCCACCCTGCCTTACTAAGAGGGATCGTCTCTACCTCCCCTTCTACTCTCTACCCACGACGCGATCAAATCTCTATCACCTACCCCATCGTACCGCTCTTAAAAATACTCGCCCCCCCCCACCAAGCCTTTTCTCCTCGACACAGCTTTTACTTCCCTCCTCCCATCCGGGTTCCCCACCTCCCCAGCACGTCTCTCTCTCCCTCCTCCCCTTCCTTAACCTGACCCATCGCTCCTTTTAAAAATTAAACCCGCGACACACCTTTCCCTCCTCACACACCTCGCTAGAGTGAAGTGTTTTCTTCAACCTCCTCCTTTGCCTTTCGACGCCACCGGGACATCTCTCCTCACCCTCCCGACTTACCCCCACCCATTCATCATACATCGCACCCCCTCCCCCCTGTACATCCCCGTGTGAGTGGAGTGCCATGGGTACGGGAGTGTGCCTGTTGTGGCGGCCGGGCGCGGACGCTTCCGACTACGGCGCCTACTGCTGCGGCGGCCCCTGCTGCCTCTTCCCTCATCCGGGGAGTCGCCCCGCGCCGGCTGCGGCGACGTCCACTTCTGCCGGAAGGGCCTCCTCCTCGGTGGCGGCTCTCGAGGGCTTCGGCGCCTGCGCAGCGGGGGGACCACCCCCCTCCCCTCCTCCTCCTGCCGCTCCTCCCCCTCCTCCGACGGTGCGGACGGCCCTCATCATCGGCACACGGAGCAAGTCGCGGAGGGCGTCTAATGAGGGCGGAGGTGTGACCACGACCACCAGCAGCGGCAGCGGCGGGATAATCAGTTGTCGCGGCATGCACCTTGGGGGACGCGGGGCCCGCAGGCGGTCCGCGGCGGACGCTCTCTCCACTTGCGGTGAGTTAACACCCTCCATCCTCAGCATCCACGCTCCATTTGCGACGGCTGGCACTTCGCTTGAGAAGGGTTCGATTAAATTCGAGATGGGCTCGTCTTGAATTGTGACGGCATCACAACAACTTAGCACGGCGTAAATGGACTTAACATCATCCAGAACTATGAGTGAAATCATCCCTCTTGTATCCAACCCTTTATCTCCTCATTCAAATCAGAATACGACAAGCACCAGATTTGCAATGGGTTGCACTTCGTATGCGATGGGTTCGACTTAATTTGAGATGTGTTCCAACGACTTAACATGGCGTAAATAGACTTAAAATCATCCAGAACTATGAGTGAAATCATCCCTCTTGTACCCAACCCTTTATCTCCTCATTCAAATCAGAATACGACAAGCACCAGATTTGCAATGGGTTGCACTTCGTATGCGATGGGTTCAACTCAATTTGAGGTGGGTTCACAACAACTAAACACGGCGTAAATAGACTTAAAATCATCCAGAACTATGAGTGAAATCATCGCTGTCGTAATCAACCCTTCATCCAACGCTTAATTTCGGCGGTAACGTACCGGAACGGTGTTCCGGAACCTCTCAGGGAAGATTGGGTAGTATCAAAAAAGTCATCGTTTCTTATTGGAAATAGAGCAATAAAACTTTGTGAGGTTCACTATAATATTAATGTGGGCACGACCCGGGTTTCGTAACGTAGTTACATCTTCAGGCAGAGTTACATCTTACGTAGTCCGTTGTTACATCTTACACCTATGGAGAGGTTTCACAAAGTAAAGCCTGAAGTTATCAGTTATCGTTTTTTATGTTTGGTAAATCATGATTCCTCATTGTAACTTTTATTAAAAGTTAAAAAAAATCGGAAGTTTTAGGGGGAGGGCGGCGGCTTCTATTTGAAAATCATGTGTGGGTATGTAATCCGGTACCCAACTTTTTAGAAATGATGCAATGCCTTTGTTTCTGCATTCAAATCAGAATACGTTATGCTATTAGTAATGGGATCGATTCAATTTGAGATGAGTTCACTGCAACCCACCTTGGTATAAATTTACTTGACATCATTCAGATCTATGAGTGAAGTATTTGAATGAATTCATCCGATTCAGGCGTGATATAGTGAAAGTTCGACGCATTAAAATGAAAATTAATTGCACCGGCCACAATTTTTTTTGCGCACGACAAATTTCGGATACTGAGCCATCATCTTGTACCAGTCTTGAATCAGCTCTGTGCGCCGAAATGCGACGTGTGCATTAAAATAACTGTGGAAAAGAGCAATTGCATTTTATTGTAATGTGAGGTATTTAACCGATCACTGCTCATGACGTGAATTGATTATTAAATCGTTTTAAGTTAGCTTTCGATTGTCTGTATGATTGCCGATAGGTATTGAAATCTTTATTGCCTCTGGCTTCTTTCGAGAGAAGTGAGTGCTTTTCTCAAGTAATTACTACTCCGAGTGGAGTTACGCCAATTTAAGTTTTGGTGAACCGGTAGATTCTCTTCTCATGTTTTTTACTAATTAGTTACGTGAAGTTAAGTCAGGTTTTTGTGAACGATGCCTTACAGTTCGATCGGAAGTTGCTGGTCCTTGATTGCGAACCATTAGGAGACTTGGAGAGTTGATTTTGGAAATTTCTCCACCAGAAATGCGCGCGGCTGAAAATTATTTTCATACTCCATGACTTGGAATGCTAAAGGACCTTCTCTAGCTGTTAACATTTTGTTATCTCTACAAAGAATTGAAGGGTCGTGAACGAAGCTATATGGTGTATTCGAAACACGATCTGAGATGATTTAGCGCGCGCTTTTATAAAATTTGGGTTTTCGAAATATTGAGTTCGTATATGTCAATGTCTATTCATAAAATTCAAAGTAGGAAGTGGCCATTTGACAATAATTACAAGCTGGAGACGATACACAAATCAGAAACAAAGTAAAACAAACGCTAACTGATATTCGGACCAATGACGGCTTCGTGGTAATGCAATTATACGTTTAGTAATTGTGATCCACGATATTTCAATTGTAATGATACCTGTTGTGTACATCCTAATTGTGGTACCGAGGAAAAGATTAATATCGCAACGCAGGATCAATCTGAAAATATTGTAGTCCTCTAGAATTTTTATTCTTCTTAAATGTTTCGATGCCGTAATGATTCTTCCGGATCCTTACCGAAACGTGTCACTGGTAACCAAATAACACTAACTTCTGAGACATTTGGCCACATCTTAATATTCTTCAGTAAGTTTTTGGGAAAAGAACTCGCGAAAAAGCGGCGTCTGATCATCCGGCTACGCAGGGTGTGCCGAAGGATACGGATATTGAATACGTTTACTTTTCGAAAATTTATTTCAGTCTATATTTCTTTGTTTTGTGCAATTTTTTACAATTACTTTTCCGACGCGTTTCACCGCTTTGCGTAATCATCAGTGTATTAACACTACTAATAACTTAATCAGTAATATTTTTGTTTACACAATCAACAAGTAGTATTTGCCGTTGCGCGTTTAGTATTTCAACTCTACTCACTCTTTTTACACGTTGGTGATACCATTAGGCTGGAATAATTTTTAAATAGATATTTGTAATATTAAAGAGTTGTCTGATATTTTTGCCTATTTTAGCACGAAGGTTTCATTCAAGAGGATACAATTAGTCATCACGATCGCAACTAAAGCCATCAAATTTATCGCTGCATTTATTGAATTTCTGCAGTATCTCTATTTTGTCCTGATTATGTTCTCATAATTTTAAGTTCTGCGCAAAAGTTAAATGCTAATAGCTATGCACAAATTTAACTTGAGACTCCTCCCCAAAATCCCCCATTTTACGCGATCAAATATATTTATCTTCTATATCTACCACAGGCAATCAGATTGCTGTCCAATGAGGTCTTGTAAATTTCGATATTTTCACCTAGGGCGTGTTCGAATGAGACCGTGTAGACAAGCATACATTCGTGAGTTCTTGCGTGGGCTAACCACTCCCTTATTTGACCGATCCCTAATGATCACCACGACACGGCGATTCGTTATTTGTGTGTTTTCTTTCGATACAAGGATGCTTTGCACTTCGAGATCATTTCGTAAGCCCACCTCTTCACGCAATAGCCCTTATAGCACAATTTTCTTCTTCTTCTTTACCAACCTTCCTCTTGAAATCTACTGAATCGATGGGCGTTCTGCTGGTGAATATTGTTGTTTGTTTTTGTAATTTTCCTGAAGCATGAAATCAATGAAAGTATTTCACTCTCCCGAACTGTCGCTTTGACTCATTAAGTTGACCGATTGACCGACTATTCTATATCAGCTTAGTGTATTCAAAACAAATTCCAGTAACATCGTAGGTATTTTTTAATGTAGAAAAAAATCGGGTAGAGAAATTTCTGCTTATTGCTTGCTTCAAGAATGACAAGGCTGGTCAAGAATGAGAAAATTTGTTGACGCGAAAAATGTTTTTCAATTAACTGTTACAAGTTCGGATTAGATTTAACAGTCTTTGAATCGCTGTGGGCACTAAACTTTCTCTCCTCTCACATTTCGGCTCTTAATGTTTTCTTTATTTTTGATTGAAGTTGAGTGAAGAAGAAGAATACCGAGTTTTCATGTACTTTCCATTCTGTAAATCCTTTTCATGTAAATCCTCTGCTATATGTTTTCTATTATGAATGGCGTTCTTTTTCATTAGAATTTTGTTTCTGCTCTATAAATATACTATTTACCAATGTACTCTTTGGGCATGTCATTTGACATAATAATACTTTGTTCAAAACTATATTTGATCATTTATCCACGTAGACATTACTCAGTTTCGGAAGAGTTCAAAGCTGAATTCAGTTATGGTGAGGAATTATTGACAGTCGGGTGTCAATAATATTTTTCGGGTCCATGCTTGTTGGGAATCAGGTTTCTTATAGCGTAGAGCGCAGAGTTTATTTTACAGCAGAACATTTTTCTAAAGAGTTACGCAGTTTTCGTTCTAAACGTCCCTGCAGTGATTTTTATCAACACATTGCCTACATATATTTATTATTTGAATATATTTGATTTTGTTTTTATAGTTAATTTACTCCCACCTTTGTTTCATCCAAGACACGTACCAGTAGTTAGTTTTCCTGCCTCGACTAATGGCTTCTAGCTTCTCAATGTCGTTTAGTAAACACTTCTAAACAGCTGATGGCTCTTCGGGACTCGTGTTCTTCTTTTTTTCCCATTCTAGATGGGGCTGTTTCGTTTGTTTACTCCATCGATTGTACCACGCTCGGTTGCGGGTCGCCCCTCTCACCCATCGCCTGTCTTTAAGGAGCTTGCACGGAGGAATACACGATTAGTGAAGGAATTGCCCTTTCCGCGCAATATATTATTTTGTTGCTTTTGAATTTTAAAATCCGAAAATATCCAATACGCTCTTATGGAGATACTCATCCGAGCGAATCATATATCATCAGTCGTCAATCCTTGGATTGGTTTGACGAAGCTCTCCATTCCACTCTCCTAACCGCTAGCCTATTCATAGGAACGTATTTTTTTCTTTTACAGCCTTTATAACCTCTCCTATGCAACTCCCATGCCTCATTCGGGACCGACTTTTGCCCTTCTTCCCTTCCACCTGTCCCTCTACGATTATTTTCATCAGGCCTCCTAATGTGGCCAAAGTGTTTATTATTTTACAATCATGTCGAGCTTTAAGTAGACAAATCTTTTTGTACAAACCTCTTCTAGCCTGTATTATTCTACTATTTCTTTCTTGCTTATTTCAACGTTGTTAATCCGGCTTCCTAGGTAATAATACTGTTTCATATAGAGCTATGAGAATAAAAATGCCATGTAGGCAAAAATATGAGACAACCCTGGTTTAATACAGCACCTTAGTATTGTAAATTGAAAATTATGATCAAATAAGTGATGTCAGTGACCACTAAGTTAACTAATTGAATGAAAATATAGTTGCGTTTGCCAAGAAATGTTGGAAAAATTTGTGAGTTAAAAATTATATCCATTGACTGACCTGCAGTCTAAGTATTTCAAATTTAATTAACAATTTTGTCAACGAAGGATATTATAGATGAAAGCAGTAATTTTGTAATTAACTTAGATCAAACTTAGGATGATTTATTTTCTTTGATCGTGTTATTTCGGTGCATACTCTTTGGAACATCTATTATTGGTTGGGCACGGATGCTAGCGGGGCGTTTTATGCTTCACCTGAATATTTTTTTTCATCCAAGAGTAGCATGCTAAGGCTTTAATTGATTAATTAATACTATATATTGCTATTATTATTATTATTATTATTATATTTATTTAATACTATATATTCCTACAAGTAGGCTATCCGCTGTTGGTAATATGAGAATTAAATTAAAAGAATGACAAGTCTACCGGCCAAGGATCAAAGTAAAGGAACAGAAAATGAGCCTACAGGATACTAAAAATGCCCTAGTACGAATACCGTACCACTAAAAAATGAAATTTGAACCAAATAACCCAATTTCCACCGCTCCCTGATGAACCACTATGACATCAACCTAGAATCGAGGAAAACTTTCTCTTAAAAATTTGATTATTTTTGGCTGAGATCTTAAAAAATTCTTCAGATTGGCCCTTTACCTCTCTATGCAAGAAAAAAATCCTTCAAAAGTTCCGTTTTCAGTTTCTTGAACTTAATTTTGAATTTGGGGTTGTTCTAATGCAGCAGGGTGGTTCCAGTTTCTGACCTATATCCTTACATGCCCTCTCTTTCATAAACGTTTTGAAGACTCAACATAACTATTCATTTCAATGGTTTTCATCCCGAATACCCTAGCACATAAAATTGGTAGTGCCGAATTGGTCTTCGAATATCGGCGGCACTTGAATGAAGTTAGTCGACCGCTGATTGTGAGACCCCCAACATTGGGAAGTATGGCGAATAAAGAGATCGAAAAGGATCTATTTCACCACTCGTGTGAGTTCATCATCACCAATCGGTTACGTGCCCATCCACAGGCCCTTAGCACGTAAGCTTTCTCGACCTTTTTCTGTCGCAGGCCTCCTCTTATCGGTTTTCTTCTACTATTTATTCCTTCCTGTCGTCCGTTATTTTCAGCCTGCTTATTCTCAAACGAAAAGGACAGTACGTATTAGTTTATTTGCGATATTTTTTATAAAAAAAAAAAAATTAAAGTATATGTGATGTATTGCCTTTTTGGCTAAATAATTAATATCTGTTAGTGAAAAAAATCATAATAAACCTAATGCAAAATGATATGGGCGTCCACATGTCCATTAACCAAAAATTACTCTACCAAAATTACCAATGATTCATGAGGTAGTGATGTGCTCGCTGCCATGTTCAAATTTATGAAGCAATGATGTAGATTGGGAAACTTCAAAAGAAAGCGGTAGTTTATTACGAATTTCTAACGCGCGTTTCTCCCGAGATCCATCGTCCGTAGAGCAAATAAATACGAGGATATCTCTTATGCTAGCCAGGTTGAATGGTATACTGCATGAGATAAATTGTACAATAAAGGGTTAAATGCTTCGTTTTCCATCTGCTGAATAGATAAGGCTTTAATTTTTTATTTAATACATATTACTATAAGTAGGCCATCACCTGGTGGTAGCATGAGAACTAAAATAAATGAATTAAACGTCGACCTACCTAAGAGCAAAGCAAAGGTACAGAATATATACCAATAAGATATAAATAACTCACTATTACAAATACCGTGCTACTAACAAATGAAATTCGAACCAAATAACACAAATTCCAGCGCTCCCTAATGAACCACTATGACATCAACTAAGAATCGAGGAACGATTTCTCTTTTGAATATTTTCGGCGAAGATCTTCAAAATGTCTTCCGGTAGGTTATTCCACTCCTTTATAAAGGATGGATTCCTTAAAAATATCCGTTTCATACATCATTTCTAACATCCTTATTTTCCATGGCTTAATAGCAATGGAATACTTGACTTGGTTTCTTTCTCACCCAGTCAGTCTTCATTCAGCACAATTCCTTGATATATACACACCCTCTAAACCTTCTCTCTTCTTCAAGAGAGCCATAATCATCACTGGTCAACAATCCTGGGATTGGTTTGACGCAGCTCTCCACTCTATTCTCCTATCAGCTAATCTTTTCACACCTACGTATTTCTTCTCTTTCACATCTCTCTTTACTTGCTCCATATATTTTGTTCGAGGTCTTCCTTTTCCGTTCTTGCCTTCCACTTGTCCCCCGACGATTGCCTTCATCAGGCCATCATGTCTCAGGATGCGGCCTACAAGGTTGTTCCGTCTTCTTATTAAGGTTTTCATGAGGCTTCTCTTCTCTCCTACTCTTCTTAGGACTTCCTCGTTACTAACTCGGTCGATCCATTTGATTTTCATCATTCTTCTGTAGCACCACATTTCGAAGGCCTCTATCCTTGCTTTCTCCACTGCGGTTCAAGAGAGCATACAATGTAAAATATACAAAACATGAAACTATGTTAAGACATTGGATTGCTAATGTTGTTGTTGATCCGTGGTAGAAACAATTCGATGTGGTATTGTTCCCGGATATTCTGCTGCGTTCTGTCAATGAATTCTCTTTTCCTCGTGTTTAATCCTCTGTGCACCATTACTTCACTACATCCCCATCATTTGCTCTCTCCTATATGACGTTTTTTTTTATTTTTTCCGCGTGACGTGTTCATGTCGATTTTCCCGCACCTCGCTCGTGCGGATTTTGTCATTCCTTGTTCTCTCGGCTCTCCTCTCATTTACTACCTTTACTGCGATTTTATTTTTTCGCTCTCCTCCTGGGATGTTTACTGCTCGCTGTTTCGTGCTCGCTTTTTAAAGAGCTCGGGGACTTAAAAACCTTGGTTGTTAACCTGCGCTCGTCATTGTTGCGTAATGTTTAACCATAAAGTCAGCGCACCTCTTTGGCAGTTCAGTCATATTTTTTTGTGCGCTTCTTTAGGAAACTGATTCATTATCATGCAGTGTGAAAAAATTCTAATGAATCACCCATACCTATGCATTATATTAACGTATCGCAGCGATTAAATTCAATGTAAATATCACTTGACACTCTGTTTTATTCTTAATCCTATTTTACACCCACTTCAAGATGGCTCTCTCCTTAACAAATCATTATTTATCTTTTATCACCATAGCATCGTCTCAAACAAAGAAATAAAAGAAATCAAAATAAAAACAAGCATGCTCACAAACAAACAAATCAAACAACAAATGAACTTAAAAACAGAAAATAAACTAAACATATACAAAAGTGATATTGGTCATAAAGACACATTCATCAATATTGATTAAAATGGGATATTGATTGACAACCAACCAAAAATAGGTTCATCGTGACGAGTTAGGATAAATTTGTTACCAAAGTTGAGGAGGCACTGCACAATTAAGCCATGAATTGAAGAAGAATTAGATAACTATAGAAAGAACAATGACCAGATATCAGCTGAAAGTCAGCAAAAAGAAGGCTGGGGTATTAATCTGCAATGGTATATTTCGCAGGCATTTTTGAAATTATTACGGAAATGATATTTCTCTTCAAAATTCATTTCGCAAAGAAATGGACGCAGTTCTTAACGTATTTGGTTTGCAAATTTATGCCCTTGGACATCATTCCAGCACCTACATGCAAGTCACTGTGGAGCCTCCTTTTCACCGTAGATTTCTGAAGAAACACCACAAAGTTTTTCTAAATATGTATTTTAATTCGATTAATTATTTATTGTAATTTTTGACATTAAAGGAAAACTACTAATAGTGTCTGTAGAAGCATGACTCAGAGTATGGGCGTAGTTTTACTTGTATTTGAACTGTCCTCGCGTGTGATAATTGTGATCTAATCTGTGGGAGGACATGAAAGTTTTTGCCTTTACTTTTTCGTACACATACCTTTGTGAATTTTATGGCCACCATTTGAAATTTTCACATGATTTTGAATTGATAATCATTTTCAAATTGGATAAGAAATGAATCGTTAGTAATCAGCTGTCTGCTTGCTCCTTTTAGTCCGCAAAATACATTAGCCAGTCAGGTTCGTTAGGCTATTTCAGTAAGCATATGTGCCCTATATATTATTTTCATAATTCAGTTTTTTTCTGGTAACTTTAAGAACATATTCTTTCTATATGTTTCATGCATGTTACGGTCTCCATTATGTATAATATTTATGGTATTTTTACCTCCATTGATAATTAAACATAGTCTTTCCAGCGATGTGAAATAAAAGAAGAAAATTTTACACCTAAGTTACTGAAATACTTTTCTTATCACCGACCTGTTACTTATGCGTATATGCGATGGATAGCATCTTCCTTTTCGACCTCTTGATTTATATAATCATTGACACTGTGATGTAGGCCGAGAGTTTGGCTGAGTAATAAATAATTCCTTGCCTAAGTATTTAAATTTGATGAGTCAACTATCGAGGGCTCCATTGAAAGAATGTCATTTAGTGTACAACACCTACATCTCGTAGCTTATTTAACAAAATCGATACAATTAGAAGAGGAGTATTGCCTCAGCAATTGACAACAGAGCAGGCAGATATCTGTATGCGCCATTACAAGCACCAATATAAATCCTTAAACAAAAATAAAACGTAATGAAATATACACTTGAATGAATGCATGTCATTTTCAAGTATTTTTGTAAACACTACAAAGGATAAAAATTGAGTTGTTTGGAAGCCAAGGGGTTCAAGTGATTTCTTTTTTCTATGCACAATTAGGTACAGAAATTAATTTTATATAACAAGCGAGATGAATTAGATATTATTTGATGTTGTGCATTTGATTTTTCACAGAGTGCCAGCACAGAACTGAGACTCACTCGTATTCCTTGGCAACCAATGTTTGTGTATTTCTTCTAACAATTAACTTTGCCCAACTTTGTTGAAAAAAATCACTTGTACCCCTTGGCTTCTCACCCCCTGAATTATTATAAGAATTATAAACACACTTTTACCTCCTAATATTATAGTATTAAATGAAATGCGAAAATTCCACATAGAAAAAAATTATTCACCTTGACCGGGATATGAAACCGGATCCACCTATTTCCTATTGAGTGCTGCAGTCCGTTAACACTTTGATTACTGAATAGGCTATCTCCTGTTCTCGGTTCAGTGATGGCTATTTACTGCATTTTTCGAAAATCACTCAATAATAAACTGTTATAGATATTTTATTCTCATTTTCGTATCGCAAAATTAAAAAGCCTTTAAATTATGCACTACAGAACCATGCCTCATGAGCCACTGCTTGCTGCCAGCGACGCTAGAGAGCGTTACCTGCTATCCACGCAACACAACCAGAATTCTTGCGTTGCCAGGCGACTTGCAGGATTTGCGAGCGACACACATGTGCCTGGCAACGCACATTTGCTCGCTGGCACTCTTAATTGTTAAGCTATCGAGGCGTCATTCCCCTGTGTAGAAAGTTATCACGGAGGTTAGTCCCGGTATAATTAACTCATTTTAAATTTTGTATGTAAAAAGATGTAAATGCTGCATTTGTAATTTGCAAGATGCGTAAGAGAATCAATTGAACTTATTTCCATGGGAATCTCGATCAGATCTTCTCTCTAGCTCTTCTCATTTTGATGAGTTGGAAACGTAAACGGTGATATGTTGAGCGGTGAGCGTTGGTGTTCCTTGTTTGCAAATGAATAATGTTTTGCGTGGGTTTTAAGTGAAAATATTTGACCAATATCAGAATGCATATTTGTTCGATTTTTTTCAAGGTTTATTTTTTCCTGGTGACTTTATAAAGTAGTTTTGTCATCAAAAAACTGTTTTTCAATCGTAAGTAAAATACTTGTAATGCGCAAAATGCGTAAAGGAATCAATAGACTGTATTCTCTAAGGAATCTTGATGAGATGTAATTGTCTTCCTCTTAATTTTGATGGGTTTGAAATGTAAACGGTGATAGATTGTGTGCTGGTGTTCCTCATTAGCAGAAGAATAATATTTTACAAGGGTCTTAGTGGAAATATTGGCTATATATCAGTAAAAATAATTGCTTCCATAGTTTTATTCCATAGTTTTTTTTCTTTACTGGCGACTTTATAAAAGAGATTTTTCATCACCAAGCTTCAATTTCATTCGCAAGTAAGATATTTGTAATGCTCGAAATGAGTAAAAGAATCAATCAACTATATTCGCTCAAGAATCTTAACCAGATGAAATTGTCTCTCTCTTCGTTTTGATGGGTAAGAAAGGTAAACGGTGATACATTGGGCGTGGGTGTTCCTTATTTGCAGACGAATAATATTTTGCGTGGGTCTTAATTGACCCGAACGCAGCTCTCGCGTGCGCGTTTTCAACTTCCTGCTGCCTATCGAACCTCGCGACCGAATGGAATTCTAAGTCATCGGTGTGATGAAGGAAACAGTGAGTGGGAGCAATTTGCGAGAGAGGAGGAGACAGAGAGACATTTGCACCAGTCTCACAAAGAGATGAAGGGATAGAATGAGAAGAAAAATAAACGCATGTACGTCCCAGATATTTGCTTTGAGTGAAACTGTCATTAATTAGCCTTATATTCCCTCGATTGTTTACTTTGAAATGGCTTTTGTTATTTAAGAGGAGGATGGCTTTCTCGGAGGGGCAATCTTTCTTGAACTTGCTTATAAATCAAATGCTCCTTATCTGAATGCCCCCTCGGGACGCTACTGGTTTGATTTGATTTGATTTATTTCTTTTTCCTGGCCCAGATGAGGCCACAATCCCGCCCCCTCTTCCTCTGGACCAGGGCTCTCTTTACAAGGTTATAGATGTACCAAAGGGAACTTGTGCGAAAATAATATTGCAGACTGAATTTATTTCCAGTGTATTACAGTAAGGTGAGGAGGTAGATAGAAAGATTTATGATAATTTGGAAATAAGATAACGTGCAAGGTTTAGGAAGCTTTTCAGGAAGATTGCAACATTGTCAAGTCTATGGTTTACAATATTGGGTTCATTAGCAGCGAAGGGAATAAGATTGATCTCAAACACTAAGGTTTTAGTTTCACCTTTCAAAAATCCATAAGTAGCCTAAAATTTGTCAACATATTCTGTACAGCTGAACATTGAACGCTACCCATATTAGAAGTTTGGTCTCTCACTCCAGTGACTCCTGTGATTGCAAATGAGGGAGTGATATTAAATTACTTAAGACAGAGCGACCCCTTCCAGAAAGGTTGAAGGTAGACGACAGGTAGTCCATGTGATGATGCCAGATGTCGATTTGATTTATTTCTTTTACCTGGCCCAGATGAGGCCACATTCCGACCCTCTCTTCCTCTGGACCAGGGATCTCTTTACAAGGCTATAAATACGGAAATGAAGGAATACAGTCATCAGTAAAAAAATTAATATGATGGTAAATAATTTATATTATTACGTAGATAGGCCAGCTTGTATTCTTTTGCCAGCTGTCGGATCACCTTCGTCCTTCGTCTAGTCGCGTCTCTGGTCATCCGACAGGGCGTTATTAAATGAGCGGGCTAAGGTGCATATGAATGATTCCGCCATACGCGAGGATTGGGACCAGAAATTTGTTTCCTCCATGCCGCGTGTTCCACGTGTGGATATCGCTGAGCAGAGCCATGCTGTTGTGGATGAAGGAGGGAACACGGTGCTTCCAAATTTTCCACCCGGTTTGCAGCACTGCGAGTGTTCGACGCTCCCTGATTTTCAGCCACCCTTCGCTGGTGTGATGTAATTTCTCCCGGTTTACTCGAGGGACGTGATTGTGCAGCCCAGTGCACGCACGCACTTGCATTTCAAAATACATTGTGTAAAGCATGAACGCAAGGTGGTAAAATTTGACCCCACTCTATTTCGATATTCGTTGCGCGTCTCTGGGTGGGAAAAATTTCCCCATTTGTTCCGTATTGGTGGTAAACATAAAACATCTGCAAATTATTGCCGCATGAAAGTACGAGTAAAATAAAATACCCAATGACAACAATGGGTGGATCACTCTGAGCTTACCGCCACGCTGCGGGAATTTTGCAAAGTGATTATTATTATTATTATAGTATTATACTGATTAAGGTAGGTTACCATGGAGTATTCAAGAAGTGATCTGGGAGCCTCCCTTTCCTTCCAGCACTGCCTTCTTTAATTCACTGTAAGGCATACTCCCTGTCAATCTATCTAAAAATCCTATTCGTTTCCTTCCCCTCCCTCGTTTCCCTAACATTCTACCCTCTAACACCATTTTAAACATCCCCTCCCCGCTAAGTACTCGCTCCATCCATACCTTCTGTCTCCTCCGTATCTCATCTAAAAGCTGCCTCTCTTCGCCAACCATTTCCAGCACTTCGTCGTTCAATGTCCTCTCCGTCCATTTCACCCTCTCCATTCTTCTTCATACCCACATCTCGAATGCCTCCAATCTTCTCTTGTCTTCTTTCCTCAGTGTCCACGTTTCCGCACCGTAGAGAGCTACACTCCATATCAAACTCTTACATAACGATCCTCTCAGAAGCTCCTTCCTGTTCATGAACGCCTCCTTTGCTAGTGCAATTCGCTTCCTTATGTCCTTGCTACTGTGTCCGTTTTCCTCTAATGTGCTGCCCAAATAGTTAAATTGCTCTACCTGCTCAAGTTTTTTCCCCACCTACTTTTATCTTGAGTCTATTCCTCACTCGTGATGCTTTACAAAACCACATCACTTTAGTCTTCTTGTGATTGATCCTCATCCCATACTCCTCGCACCGCTAGTCTAACGCATCCACTAGAGCCTGCAGTCCCCTCGCTAATTGGCTAATCAGCGCCTGATCATCCGCGAATCTCACCGATTGGAACATCATTCCTCCTACTTTCACTCCACCTTCCAACTCGTCCCACTCAAAGTGATTAATAAGGGATATTATAGATTGATATTATAAATTAACTCTGACAGGACTATCATAGGACCTCTTCTGCGAGGTGTGCTTGAATTTGGATATGGGAGACTAGAGTCATGATACCGACTTCGCAACCACGCCATCTGAATTTTTGAAGAGGATTTTCCACGTGGTTGATGAGGAGAGACAGCTTTTAGGTGAGATACATGGGAGGCAGAGGGCAGGGGCGCAGCCAGGAATTAAGGCTAGGGGGGGTTTCAGGCGCAACTGGGGTGTCTGGGGGTGCGGTATGCCCGCGAGGGTAAGCGGGAGGTACGGGGGCCCTCCGCCAGAAAAAAATTAAGATAAATGGTTCAAAATATTGTTTTACGGCCTTCCGAGGGATATTTTGTTAATACTCACACTATTCTATAAGCAATATTAATCCAAATAAGTAAAATAGATTTAACTTAAAAATGTTTCTGAGCTCTGAGGGGGGTTTTATCCCCCAAATCCCCCAAACCCCCCCCCCCCTCGCTGCGCCACTGACAGAGGGTATGGATGGAGGGAGTTCTGAGCGGGTTGGGGGTGTTGAAAACAACAGTGTTGGAGGATAGAATGTTGGGTAAACATGTTGGAGAATTTGATTTTTAGATAGAATGAAAGGGAGAACGCCTTATTGTGAACTGAAGAGGGACGTACACGAAGAAAGGGGAGTCGACCAGAATACTTATTAAGTACCCCTAACTTTTTTAAATTCCATTTATTTATTCTCAAACCGCCGAATGCAGCTCATATTGGCCATTTTACATCGGGGTATTCAACAAATTTAACAAGTAAACTTACACGATCAACCATGCCCTGGATAGGGGAAACCTGCCCAGGCGGGACTCGAATCCGCGACCACTCACTTGGCAGGCGAGGAATTTACCCCACCACCACCGAGGCCGGCTTTACTTTAATGATACTTTACTTCATATAATTTAATAATGGCAAGAGTACTTTTATAATGATAAGTAAATATTTAAAGTAGCGTGGATGCACTAACATAACGTAGTTTTTTAAATATTGGCTCTGGCTTTGTGTTATGAAGTGAAAATTGGCCCGCAATGAATGGACTTATTTTAATGGAGGGAAGTCTCCCGTTCAATGACTTCCACCATGGAATGATCGATTATGTTGCGTCTCTCCTCAGTTGTCAAATCGAGGCAAACACACTCCCACTTCCCTTTCATCTCCATTTGCCAATCCATCTCAAATGCTTTCTCTCTCTCTTTCTCCCCCCCTTCCACTCCCCAGTTAACTTCTCCCATCACCATCGCTGGTACACACGCCCTTCAACCGTTTCCTGATAACGGCGAAGAGAAAGGCCCATCTAGCTGGGTTTCCATTAATTTTTGGACCGCTTCGGACGGCCTTTCATCTACATCTACGTGCTACCCGTGAGTCACCAAAATAGGCATGTGGCGAGGGTTGTTCGGACTGTGTTTTCGGGTCCGAAAACAGTACACCTAACGCCATAACATCAAGGGATTCTTGTGGTTAAAAAACAATCCCCCGCTCTTTTCAATGCAGGTCCACAGAGGGATAGGCGCGTTCCTAATTTTAAAATGTAGAAAAAAAGGCAGGGTCTTACGTACAAATTTAATTGGAATGTTCATGTACAAATTGAGGTCAGAGGACCTCTTTAAGCAAAACATTGGAAGTAATTACAGTATCCTCTGTTAAACGCACATGATGACTCATACTTACGTATCAACAGGAGACTTGAATGTGAAATCAGCCGCATTTTGATAAAAGTTATTTAAAGAATGTTGAACGAGATATTGTTGCAAATGAACAAATGTATCAGTTTGTGCGCCGTTAACGTCAGGAATATTTACCGGTTTTTTTGTTTTTTTTAATCATTTAAACACCAATTTTAGGAAACAACAGCAATATTTAGGAAGTAAGATATGCCGTCGCATGTTCTCTGATAAATTCTGTGCATTTTGGTACCTCATTTGTAAAGTTTGGTTGCGTATAAGTTGAGAAAAAAGTATTTATACAGTGGAAATAATATAGAAGATGGACTATCGCAAATATATTGCTCTGGATTGGGAAATATACCCAAGTGGAAATCGAACCAGCGACCTCTGAATGTGCAGGCGAGGACTTCACCCCGCCGACGCCGAGGATGGAATTTTGTGGAGGGCACCTTAAGTACAACACTCTGTCCGTCGGAAGGGACGTTAAGCCGTGGTACCCTTTGCGACTTTCATTTATAACAGGCAAATGCCGTCGTTGGGTTTTTTCTCCACCAATACACCCTTGTCCAAGCCTCATGGTGCAAAAAAATAAAGGCGTGCAGTGGAGTGGTATTAACGCTGAGTCCCATCTAGCGTTCAATTAAGCCATTAAAATGGTCGGCGGAAAACGCATTCCCACCAGAGTTCAGGTTAGTTTGTTGGCTGCCCACCCTGTGGACTCGTGTTCAATTCCCGGTGCTGGCAGAGATTTCTCAAGGACCGCCCTATTCCCTGCTCGAGTGCTTTTTGGAGGGCACTTCAATGGGGAACATGAATGAATTTTTTTTATTTGACAGGCGGACGGAAAATTATTTTCTGAATTCAACCAAGAAAACCGCTTGTAAATCTGAGTTTTCCTTCGCGAGATATTCAATGATAAATATAAAGAATTTTAAAGCGCGCCAACAACTCCTTCCCCCCAATCCACTGCCGACGAAGCCTCAATGACTTCATAGGTGCCTAAACATCGCACGAAGCTTTTGTTGTGATTGTTCGTAATAGTTTGCCAGCACTTGTGAGGGCTTCGTTTGTGAGACGTGTTGATTGTTTTCTATTTAAAGTAAAATATCCGACGATAGAGACTCGGAAGACCTCATATTTTGTATTATTTATAATATTAATATCTGAGTAAGGGTATAAAATATAAAACTGGAGCAGTTAAACCAAACATTTTGTAATACCTAAATAACATCGTTGTAGGAGTCTGAGCCACGGCCGTTGAAAGGGGGATACCTTACTTGTAAGTTGTTGTTATCGACGGCATATCATTAAAATAAGTATGTAATTAGAACAATTTTGATGTTTACTAACGTCCGCTATGCTTTTATATACAATAACTTCATCCATTTATTCGTAGGTACCGGATAATTCGTCGTTTAGGACTGCCTGTGCTTGTATTATGAGGTGAATTCCAGTCAATGCAACTTTGCTCGCTGACAGGAACATATTTTGTGCCAAAATAGTGTTATTTTCAACGTGACATCTCCCGTTAAGCTACTGCTAATAATCACAGTGCCAGTGGTTGTAATGCTCAAAGTTTGACAAGGTTGAAAAATACCAGCCAAGAGTTATTAGTGTTCCATCGTGATTGAAATGTAAAAAGTGCTATTAGGCTATCGATGAATGTTAACAGTAATGTAAAAATTGTCAGTGGCGTGTTCATCATCATTTAATTTAAGGGTTTAGATCAGTGAATAAATAGTTGTTTTCATCATAACGAGCTCTGTTATTGTAAGTTGTACGTGATAAATATAAGAATGGTAGTGACTTCCAGTTTTTGATAATTATATTTGCCTATTTCCCACTACATTTTTATGCTATATGCAAGTATATTGTTTATGGATTTACCTATATTATTGAAATAGGTTGAAGCTTGTGTGTGTTTTGGCAGCGGAACCGATTCGCGATCTCACATGTGGATTGTGCGCAGACTGTTTTGCTGTGAATTCGTACCGCAGGACGGATAGGACTACCTTCTCCGCTCATACGGCGTTGCCATATTCAACAGCACAGCTCGCACGCTTACGATCATTATCCTCTGGTATTTCAATTTTATTTTACATTTCGATTTTCCGCCGACGTATAGCAATAATTTCTCATAAAAAATTCTATGAGGGTCGTAGCAACAATTTTTGGTGTCCTAAAAAAGGCTGGTGTCCTAACACTCCCTGCCACACGCCTTTTAGGCGGCTTGCGGGGTATTATAAAAATGTAGATGAATTTCAGGTGTACTATTTGAACGAGTGGCAACGTTATCATCAATTTTTCTGATAACTAAAACACACGAAGTGAAACGCTTGTCCTTCATCATCCCGATGTCGCATTAACAATATCCCAAGTAATAATCGAGGCACAATAGGAATAGCAAAACTTGCCCAAGAATAACAGAACAAAATAAAGTGAGGATGAGCGGCTAAATAATCCCTCAAAACAAATTTTACAGCATGCGCTCAGCGTATTTCCCTACTCCCTACGGTTGTTTAGGCACCTATGACGTCACGCCTGGCCTCGGAAACGCTCGGGTGTCTTCGCGCAGTGGTCGGCTCAGAGAAAATTTTCTCGATTTTAAAGTCAATTTTTTTTCTTTTGATGATGAATGGTGAAAATTTAGGTGTTTTTGCGAGCTAATGTATTCATTTTACTTATTCAAAATATTTTTTAGAGCAATCGACGACCCATGCAAGTTCCCCATTACAGCACTCCGTCCGTCGGAAGGGACGTTAAGCCGTGATACCCCTGGCGAAATTTTTTAGAGCAGGCTAATACGCCGACGCCGGGTTTCTTGCACTTTTATCACCCTATTACTATTTCATGGTGCAAATGACCTTGGCTGTCGGTCGCCTTTTGCAAATACCATGCTAGATCATCCGAATTCCTATGCCTACACATTCGGAAAAATATCTCTCTTATTTTATCATTTTTTTCGGACCTATTAATATATTGAGGTGCCAAGATAATGTTTTTCGTGTCGTTCATAAAGATATGTATTCATAATAACTCAAGCTATCTAAGCCAAACACGCAGCTTCCGATTCTCAAGCACTTCCCAGTCTAAGTTGTATGAAGGCCGTTTTACACGGGGCACGGAATTGCGCAGGTTAGAACTGCATTAATTTCTGAAATGGCGTGGAATTGGGTAAATGCATGAACGAAATTAGAACAGGGGCTATTATACCATGTACATTCCACGCATTCTCGCATGTGTTCTAGCAATTCACCGCTTTACAGGACGCAATTTTGACTGCGCCTTCGTACATACGTCAGATTGTGCAAGTACCTACGTGCCCCGTGTAAAACGGCCTTAAAATATGTGTAGCCCTATTCGTTCGTGGCAATTTTTGACGAATCGCGCGGCTTTCCTTAATGTTTGTTTTTAGTTCGCGGATTAAATCTTTCCGCACCGTTTCCCGTACACTCGGCTGTCTCGCTCGACGTCCGGTCTTCCTCGATGAGTGGAGGCGGTTGCCGAGGGAACGAAAGGAGGTTGGTAACGGCAATTTCCACAGCCGGGAATGGAGTGGATAAATGATATATTTATAAAAAATGCCACTCGGATTTCTGGTTCGACGAAAGATAAATGATTTTGAAGGACCTATTCATGGATTATGTATGCGCGCAAATTATTCCGGGAATATAAACCAGAGGCAATTTCGTGCGCTTGAGAGCTATTTATTTTTTTCACAAAATAATGCCTGATTCCAAGTGTGCAGGTTAAAAATAACTGTGAGAGGAGTCCATCTGTTGAATTTTATGGAACCATTGTACATTCCGAATGCATTCATTGACGTTGGAAATAAAAACTTTGTTAGGATGGAATGGATAGCGAACGTTTATTTAATAAATATTTTATCGTGAATTCATGGCATAATTTGAAATTATGGAAGCATTTCGTTCGTGAAAACTATTATTTTTAGCGATGTATTTTTATTTTTCTAGATTCCAAGAAAACTCAAATATTTTATGCTGTTCCCATGATAGCTACATGGGGAACTTGTTAAAAATAGTTCGTCACTATATTCTCGAATTAAAGCGAAGGCAGTATTTAAAGATTTGCCCGTTTTTATGTGTCATCCATATAAATACATCCGATTTAAAGTTTATTTAGGTATGAGTTCCAAACGGGAAATATTTACTCGTGAAAAAGGGGAGCGTAAAATAATTCTCTGGGTTAGATAATCTACTAAACGATTGCTTGTTTTCCATAGGCCTTGATAGTGTTAAAATTTTTGGAAATAAAAATTTAAAATTCTTCCTACTTTGCTTCATTTCTGAATGACATATGTGCCTTTAATGCTATATATAAAGCAATGCCCAACGTAACAGTTTTTAAATCCCATGATAAAAACTCAAATATAAGGTGAAATAGAGTGAAATGAAACTAACACACAACAAAAACAACTGTGTCGTATAGGTGACATAATATATGATAGGACCCTCTCTTTTTTATCCTATTTTTATGTCATTTGTCACACTTATCCGTATTTGGGAAAATTCTTGCATTTGCTAGCATCACAGATATGTCAAGTTAAGCTTGCAGCACTTAGATGTGAGAAATTTGGAAAAATCTGAATTTTTAACGGTCATAAGTCATGAAAACACTGTTTTTAATGTAACGTAACGGATTCGGTTGAGGGAGTTCGTCACCAAACATTGATTTGTCGTGAAAGATTGCGAACGATTTACAATGCCTTTCATCTTATGCTCTTCGCTTGCTTTGACAGCATATTGGTCACTTCTTTAAAAACTCTCGCTCATGGCTGTATTTCATGCGCTTTACAACTTCATTGTTTTAGAGTGTAAAAAAATATTTAGGAAAATTGTTTCGACTCAGGAAGAATCTTTAAAATGCGTTTCATTGGAACGTGCGTTATCTTATAGCGTGTTCGAAAGCGCCAATAATCAAGTTCACTTAATGTAGAGTTCGCTTCATGACGTAGGACAACGATCTCGTGTGACAATGAACAAGCTAGCAACAGCGTAGGAGACATCCAGCTGTCTTCGCCACCTTTATGGCTTTGGTACAAGGGATATTGCTGAGAATACCATAGGGATTCGATTTTTTAAAATTCTACGATGACCGATAGATGTCTCGTCTGTTGGAGGTTACTCGTAAATTGACATATGAGATCGTTGTCTTAGCCATCAAGTTAACTTGATAATTTGCGCTTTCAAAAACGCCCTCAATATTATTTGGAACAAACAAGAATCCAGGTATTTTGTGGAGATTAAAAATATAAACGTTGCTGGTTATGATAAGATTTTAATCAAGCTGGCGATAATCGTAAAAATAGGGCGTTTTATAAAATATGAAAGCAACTTTACATATTTTCAATTGAAAAACAATTTTAATTAATTTACATAAATGGATGAAGCTAAAGGGAAGGATATAAAAATAGCATAGTCGGAGATGTGTACGTAGTGCTAAGTAACCAAATGTTTATCTTTCATTAAAAACAGGAAAAAAATATAGCTTCTTAGTTAAATATAATGAAATTAAAGCTTTTGTGCGGTTTCAGATTTTTTGTATAAGTTTTACGTGATTAACACTGCGAAAACTGTCGTGTAAAAGAGTTTGTTCAGTGAAACACTTTAGATCGCTAGTATGTATGCAATTCCTTATAAATAATACGAATGATACGTATTTAAACTGGTTAATTCAGTCGTTGAGGAAACTCTTACAATCAAATGCAACCACTTCGCCATCGTTATCGGTCAATAATTCTAAGATTGGTTTGACGCAGCTCTCCACTCCTTTCTCCTATCAGCTAATCTTTTTACACCTACGTATTTCTTATCTTTCACATCCTTCTTTATTAGTTCCATATATGTTTTTCATCAGAGGTCCTCTATTTCCGTTCTTGCCATACATATACTTGTCCCTAGACATTTGCCATCATCAGACTATCATGCCTCACGATATAGCCTATTGTGTTGTTCCATCTTCTAATTAAGGATTTCCGTGAGGCTTCTCTTCTATACAACTCTTATTCTACCACCCCGTGTACTCAGAAAATTTTTATTGAAAACTATCTTTGAAATGTTGGTGTTGCAACTCATTCGTTTGGCATTACGTACTTCAGAGAGTTAGTAGTTGCGACATTTTGTTTGAAGTTCAATGTTTCAAATCTGCCACGTGAACAGCGGCGAAATTAACATGAATTGTCATGAGAAAAAAATCTCCTGGACCATTAATTGAACCACGGGACCAGTCCGTTTTTTGACTCCCAGTGTTTTCGCATTGGTTGATGGAGATGCTGTTTCTATTCCCTAATTTAATCTTAACCCACTGCATTTCGTGGTCAAGTAGGTTTTGTTGCTGATTTAAAATGATGCAGCAAATTTATTATCTTTAATTGATTAGAGCGCTATTGTTAGTGCAATATCTCAGAGATAAGATTAGGACATGAGAAGAATGATTTTTATTTCGCTTTCGCTGAAAGCATTCTTCGGAGGAAACAGAAAATTATTTGGCGACTTCATCGTACGTGGGGTGCGGGAAGAATTTGACACCATCACAAGGTCTTCATTGATTCCAATTTTATGTTTTTTAATCAATTAGTTTGGATTGCGGCCATTATTCCTCTCGTCCATGCGGAATTAGTAAAACATCGCTTATCTTTAGATGATTATTCAGATTACAATGAAACTGAGTTGATTACTCCCCGTTTCGTACGTTTTATTTTAGGTTCTTGTTGGAGCATGTGAGAGCCAATTTACTTCTTTAGATTTTATAGATTCAGATGGGAGATTATACACCTCTACTCCCACATTATTGATTCGGTCAAATTTAAAAATGGTCCTCTTCCAGTTATAAAAAATTCTAACACTCATGGATTTAAAGGAGCAGCTGAAAATATTAAACGGTGTTTACTTTGTAGGAGAATATCTAATTAATAAAATATGAAAATGATTAACCCTTTATTTCAAGCTACCCATGCTAAAATTTTATGCATAGAATTGACTAGTACTATGTTCGTGTAAACTCGCCTTTATGAACAATAAAAATAGTAGTTTTAATATTTTCTTCGGCTTTCACTGGATTTTAGGCAATAACTACAGGTTCCCACCAAAGTAACTCTTTACTGTTGTTTTTAGATGAGAAAGTTTCTCGTAATGCGGCAAGTTAAGATTATTTTGGCCTTTTGCAGTTTCATATAGGTATTTGTATTAAATTTGACTGTTGTAAAACTATTTTGAATTTGGTTTGAGACGATATCGGTAGCAGAGATGATAATAGACGCTATGAAAAACAGTTCCATGTTCCATATTATCATTATTTCTATTGCCAATTCTTAGGAACTTTTTTACTTTTCCGGCTATTGCCTTTTTTCGATATGATGTGAAAGTGGAACTACTATACTATACCAGAACTATAACGAGTTCTATTTCTCTTGATGACCAAAATGACATTTTGTTAATAATGACAAGTTTTTTACCTGTTTAGATCGGCACATCATATCTGACCCTTGATTTGATATTTATCTTGTAATTATAATCATTATTATTGCAGTGTTAAGAAATTATACGAGAAACCATTAATATTCCTCTCGTATAGTTTAAGAATACCTATCACGCATAAGTTATATATATGAAATGTCAAACCTATCCATTTTTGTCACTTTTTCTCTGATTTTGAAACGTTTTCTTGTCGATAAGGTATATATTTTGAGGCACTCTTTTTTCTGCAACGCTACACTGTGCAACTCCACGTCTAATTCGCACCTCAGCAAGAATCTACGCGAAGAAACTCGCTCGACGAAAGAGATACCTCGTACTTTTAGGGCCTTGAAGGACAGACTGACTGAAGAAAAAGAAGAAAAACGCCTTTTAGATTTGAAAAGTCTCAGTCACGTATATCGTGATGTGATAGAATGAAAGCAAGTTGATTTAATTGTAAGGAAAAATTTATGGGATAATTCCATCTGTGAAAGTTAGGGACCAGTCTAGTCCATGTTGTGAATTGCGGGCGATAAGGGAAAGATGGAGATAGCAATGTAAATTTTTGACCAATTAATATTGACGCCGCAGTTTAGACTATCGACTCAATTTATTATTCAGGTCAATAATTTGGAGGATAATATAATCAACCAGATGTCCTTGAAGTGGTAGATTTAATCCTTTCGCTTAAACTTTTCTAGACACATTTTGAATACTATGCTTTCAAAGACGAAAGATCTTTGGGATAATGCTCAATTAGTGTGTTACGCATTTTAAAGTTAGAGATGTCTAATATTAATATGAATTTGCATTGATTTGCTGATGTCAAATAAATTTAATCCATGCGTGAAAAAATTAAAATAATTGAGAACGAAGAAATTAAAAATGACACCTACTCTTACGAACGTTTTTTTAGTATGTGTGAATTTCTGGTTGTATTTATAGCTCTGTGGCCTTCAAATTACTTGCATTCGATTCTTTGAATTGTACATACGGATTTTCAGGTATTCTATATTTATTTTTTGGGTCTTCATTTTCCTGCTTTGATAGTATTATCAAAGATCCTTTATATATATTAGAATTAAATTTGATGTAAGTTAAATGGATTTAATTAATTTATGTTCCGATATATAAGTGTGAATAAGGCAAGTCAAGCTTCATATGTCCTGAGCCCGTTCTAAAACTGTAAAGGAGTAATTAATTTTTTGCAAAAACCGGGACTATAATATTAATATCATCGGACAATTAATATTAATAATATCGTATCTTTAATTTAATATTTTCGGCCCTTTTTGAAATTGGAATGCGTTTTGCGTCTCCGAGAGAGAGAGAAAATGGGCGCACATGGAATGCTTCGTGGGAAGCATGCAAGTCCGTGTTGGTACATGGGAAACTATGCAGGCCCGGAAATGTACCCTGGGATATAGTCACCTTTGCTCGAAAGCAGAAGGCATGTGGCCTGCGTTAGTTCAACGCTACTCACGGAGGCTATTGTTCTCTGACAGCTTCACTGAGAGTGAGTAACAAGGACAAAGAAAAAATTCTTCTTCTCTGTGCTTCAAATTCCTGTGAAAAGAATTTTTCTATTCATTTCATCTTGTGCATGAATTTTCTTTCATAACAACGAGGGGAAATTACTAAAATTGATACCGATTGGTGAAAAACATAGGAGAATTCGTGTTGAGAGCGAAGGAAATTTTATAGTTACGTAATTATAATTATTTCTATTAGGATTGGTTGACTAATGCTTACTCAAGGTTTGTTGTTAGACACTTACGAGCTTAGAAATTATGGTTAGTTTGGACGGATGAGGGTAGGACTCAGCCCAGATTATCACATACGTGCCGTTTCACATTCTCTTGGTTTGCGAGTAAGTGCATTTCCCTCAGCCATCTCGTCTCGCCAGAATTTCCGTCTCGATTTTCAAATGATTCTTTTGCCGTGCTGTTTTTACCCGGGACACCTCGGTCAGGTGCCAAACGCTTATTCCAGGGCACCTTAATGAAGATGTTGTGCTTAATATTATTAGTATGTGATATTGTTTTTTATATCTTGCTGTTTTCACACATTTTAATTTTCCAATAATTCTTTATTTTAATAATAATAATTATTCTTCCAAAACACAAATGGATTCATGCAATAGTTATGGCCAGGAAGTTAGGTACCCTGCTAGGTAACAGGCCGTTTTTGAGGTACCAACAGGTTTTTGCATGCATTGGCCAAATAATTCAGGGATATTAGTCAAATAATGCAGGGATATTTCATCATATGTAAGAATATTTTAAGAGAAATCAATCCTTTATTAGCACATAACTTGACTTCGGCAACAAAAGAAAACAAAAAATCTTAACGAAACACATTTTTAATGTTAGCGCGAGACATAAAACATATTTTAAGCTATTTTAAGAGTATTCGTACCAAATGTTTCCTCATTTTTGTTTGGTATTATATCATAAAATTTTGGTCCCATAAAGCATGAGCGTAAAGCACCTTTTGAAAAGCCTGTGGTATACCCAGCAGCCTTTGCGACAATTATGCATATTATGTCTATCCATTTCTCTAGGTGCATAGCCGCTACTTACATGAAATATTTTTAATACCTCATTGAAGTACATATTTCTTAAAGGAGGAACTCTCAGTCTAGTGATATGGGCAGGAGAATCCTACCACGGATTTCTCAGGATCTGATTCTTTTGTAAAATACAAAAATATCGGTCCTTATTGTATTGTAATAAGCTCCTCCCCAACAAATTAATTCGCAATCTAACTTCGACTGAACAAGGGAAGGATAAAAAAGTTTACGGAAATGGAGTGGACTGTCGTTAATTTTTTATTGTTTTACTTTTTCTCGTCATCCCACGTTGTTGTTTTTATTTATTATCATTTTTACTATGATTTATTGTTATGATTTGCTAGAGAAGCACTAATATTTCAACTCTGTTGAAAAATATCTTTGGTGTCTCCGTGGAGATGATGAAGTGAGCACACGAGGAATCTCTCTCGGTTGGATTCGGATTGGTAAGGGGGGGAAACGTTGTGGGCCTGGAAGTGGTCCTTGGGGTATTCACCTTTAGCTTGCGGGATACGACACGAGGAGGCGGTGGTGGTCTTTGCGGGATGAGGCTGGATTCGCGGGCGGGAGAGTGGGGTTAGGGGGCAAAGGACCGTGTGTGGTGTCGCGGTCCATCCGTCCGCGGTCGGGCGAATTCCGAGGAAGAGGAAATTGGGTCGATCGGTCGGCCAAGGTTGGTTGGTTGGTTGGAGAGAGATAGAGAGAGAGGGAGCTAATTGGGAAGTGTCACACAGGGCGAGGAAAAGGCACTCACACGTTTATATATCTCTTCGAGGACGACCTCGTGAAACCGCTCCTCATCCTCGGTTCGACTTCCTCTGAGGTTTTCCAGGCATGCCATATGGCTGCTGTTCCTCTTTCCAGTTCGCTTTTTTTTAATCATCGCTGTGGTCTGACTCGCTTCGGCCCGGGGCACCGGAATCGATTACACGGTGTAACCAGAGCGTTTAAGGAGATTCCTCAGGGAAAGAGGAAAATCCCCTCTCCAAGAAAATTTCAAATATGCACTCAATTGTAATTCGTTGGATTCGGTCGAAAAGAAATATTTGTGCCTAAGACGTAAATTTCATGAAAACTTTTCAAAATATCCTCTTTTGAATTTTACATTCCCGGCTGAAGATGAAAATGTGAGCATTCTATGCTATATTTCTTGGAAATTGCATTTTGTATTTTTAGGTAGAATATTTTAGGAATGGACGACTCGTCCATCGCTATCAGGGCGAATAAATAAGCTTGACTGATCAACAAAGGTTGAGATAAAGTATAAACGGCAACAGCAATCAGATTACTTTTCATCGCCCAAAAAGATCCAGATAATTCAAATAAAGGGAGGAGTTCTATCATTTTTTATTAAAAAAGAAATGGATATCCGCTCCTTTTATCCTCTTTTTTTCCCTAAGCCACCATGTCTCACAATATTCATTGATTGCTTTAGGCGGCATGATATTTGCATTAAGCTCCTCAGCCTGCCATTGGCTGGAGCGAACTTTTTCATTGTGTTTCTTTTTGTTTCTCTTTTGTTGGTGGTGACCACGGTCTTAGAATATGAGAAGGTCTGGAAACTCTCCGTCCAGGCATGGTCATTTAATGAAGCCGTTTCCCGTTTAGGCCGGTAGGGGCGCCACCTATCCCGAAGGGCAAGTTCCCTACGTATCTGTACACGATACTTCAGTAATTATGAACTAATCTATGACAAAAATGAAGATAAACACACCGACAGTGGTTACTAGTTAACAATTTCATATGCACTTAACATCTTATAGCGAAACATGCCTTGAAAACGTTCTCATACGTGAGTATTAATAAAATGGGAGGCGTTGGATTTCAGCTTCGTCTGCTTCCATACCTTTTTTTTTATTAAAATCAGTTGCAGCCATAACGAAAGATTGTCAGCAGTTAAAACCTTATTTAGTGAGGAAAGGTATTTTTAAGGAAATAATTATTTATAACTATCTTGTGGTAAACGTCAACATAAGTTGTCATAGAAGCAACGTACGCACCATTGCCTCTGAGCCCATCGGCATGTTTCCGCGGCCTTATGAGAATATAGATGTTATTCCTTGCTTTCAAACACTATTTACAAATATAATATCAGAAACGCAAACGGCTTTTTACCAAAGCCGAAGTGAAATACTTCTTATGAAGTGACATATATGTTAATGTTTTTACTCTCCTGAGTCTCGATCGAGTGATAATAATAAGGCAGTACACAGCAAACCTAAAAAACAAGGTTCTATCCTAGGGACGTTTTGCGGGTATAGAATACGCATATGTAAGCGTTGAACGGTGAATAATTTCCGGAAGTAGTATTATTACCGTTAAAGACTATTATATAACGATGCTTGTCTACTCACCAAAGGAATAATTTGAGATTTAAGGAAGTAAAATACCATCTGAAAGGTAAGAACGAAAGAGATTTTGCAAATAATTTCCGAATAAACTTCCACGAAAACACTACAATGGATATAATCCGAGGGATTTGCGGATGTCTGATCAATTGTAGGTACTGGAAAATCTGAAATATTATCCCTCCCAAAAATAAGATAAGTATACGACCGAAACCACATAGGCTATAATAAGCAGTAAATGTACTTTTCATGGGAGTTGCACCATCGACAACAGCTGCATTAAAAGAAATCATTGAAAGAGGCATTAAGAATGAAAACGATAAACATTTTTCCAACGTATATAATGTACACACACATCAAATCTACATTTCCAGAATGATTACACAATTCTATTGAAACTCAAATTATTTATACAATCAATGCAAAATAATCTCATTAAAAATAAATTTTAAGTACACACAATTTAAAATTTTTATTAAAATAGATTCAATTTAGTAAGAGAGAATGATGAGAGCCGTCGTACATCTTGCATTTTCTCAGTGTTACTTCATTCCTCCACTGCGAATGACATTGACCACTTGGAACAGCAGAACCTGTAATTTAAAATACGTATAAATTTTGGAGCTTTGGCACACCAAAAAAAGGAATCGTACAGCTAGTTCATCGCTTCTCAGGAGCCTCGGGGACTCTAAAAAGCGAAATCCCCGAAGTCCTGTGGCTATAACTAGTGGTGCAACGCGGTACCACACACGTCCACGGCATTTTCCTTTTTTCAGTAAATCTACAATATATATCCACGAAATATTAATGTAGAAGAATAAGGAAATAATGCAGAAAACTAACATACGAAAATAAATTAAAACTAAATCTTAATTAATTACAAAAAGTCACCATTTCCACTCACCTGTAGCACGCGCTCAACGATAAGGAAATGGACTTACCCGCTAATGCTTGCCCTCCAGAATACGTGGCGCCGCCCCGGCAAGCGTGCGGCAGGTTCAGGAAACGACTTCAATAAAAGACCATGGGTTCCCAATGGAGTGGGATAGGGAGTGTCATAGGGCTGGTGGTGACTAGGGAGTACAGATTGTACCAAATGCTCATGTTCCTTTGTCCAGTCTACTTGCATATTTAATTGGCACTTACAATACTGTATACCAAATTTTTTTGAGACCAACTTCATCTTAGTTTTTCTGTACATCCTAGGCGCGAAAACAAATGCTAGCTGCCAAGCGTATTTGTGTTATCATTTTCGTGCCGCTCTTTTTTTATCGGCCGCTCATTGGTACGCGGAATGTTGTCATTTGATCACTTCATACACCATATGGGTGTGTTTGGTCATGTGCTTTGTGTTTTTTGACACAAAAATTCTTCTATTTTCCGTACCTAACTTGGTTAAGTCTTAAACATACGTATGGTATTACTCATAACGAATTAATTCCATATCTCCCAACAGGACTTACGCTCGACCGGTCGTACTTCATATTTTTCCGTGAGGTATTAGTAGGTTTAAACAAACGTTACCATCTTAAAGTTTTCAAAGTTATGGGATAAATCCTTGTATAGAATAAATTGTCACTGGAAACAACAATTTTATAACGCGGAAAATAGTAAGGCAAAATTTTAATGTATGCGGCGTGCGTATAACTTATTAACTTTATAAATTTCGAGATGATAACGTACATTAAGTAAGAAGTAATACGTCACGATAAAAGACCAGTCAATCATGGTGAATGTATTTATAAAATGTTATTTTGTTGAAAATTTCCCGGTACAGCAATGTTTTCAATTTACAGTGGCGTAATATAAAATATATACATACAATTTATTAGAGAGAATCGTTACAATCGGTTATAAAATGTAAAATATAGGGCCAAGAGAGATTGAGATAGGGCCAAGGTTGTGAGGACGTTCGGGGAGAGAGAAAAGGGATCAACGGTCGGGGGAAGGGGATGAAGAAGTGATGGGAGGCGAAAAAAATGTGAGCGTTGAATGAGTGATAATAATCTGGGGAAAAGAGGTAATGCGGAGTAGCAGGAAGTGGATGCATGTGTGGATGGAGGGATTGGAAATTTAGCAAAGAAAGGAGAGTCTGTGATAGAGGATGTTGCAGATTAATTTAAAGTCACTTTTTAGGCTTAGAAAGGGAATATTTCGAATGGAGGGAAACGTAAAAATGGTGTTTGAGAGAATGTCGTGCTTGAGAGGGATTCTATATTTCACCATTCCTGTAAAGAAGTTGTCTATTTATTTAAAAGCATTGCTAATTGACGGACTGGCATCGCCCAAAGCAATGCATCAAAAATCACGGGAAGGAAAATAGGGTAGTTTCCTTCATCAAAGAAAACGAAAGGCATTCAGTGCGGTTTGTCTCCCACCATTAGTGTATTCATAATATACTAATTATTTGGTTTAGGAAATACCGGTTTAGACGAATGGCAAGGGTCAATTTATCCTCATTTGAAAAAGGCCAGATTGGCGCCCATGCGATGCCACTCCACGTGACGTCATAGGGACCTAGTTTCTATACGAGTAGATAGGAGTTTTACATCGTCTGAGGTTACCAATGCATGCATGACGCATAGAGCTCAGGGAAACATCTCTTAATAATCACCTATTAAGACTGGCTAAAGTCGGAAAGTTTTTTTCGTTTGATAAGGTATTAATCTTACTTATTTAAGCCAAGCGCTGCCAACTAACATGGTACTCGGCTACCTGCTAGCATCCTGCGTCGTATCAGCGCTCAGAGCCTCGCCCCAAGGTCACCTCACTTGCGGCAGCGGGAACCAGAAATATGTCACACTGAGTTTTCCCGGCATTCATCCTTACCCGTCGCGTTTTTGCGCGCTTGAAAATTTTCGCTTTTCGTTTAATCGCGAGCAATAGATATCGTCGTTTAAAAATCTAAAAGCGTGAAATACGTACTCCAGGAGTAATAATTAATCGTTAGATTTAGGCAATAAAAAATAATAGGAAACCACCGTATTGTTGAAAAATAGGAGCGAAGGGCTAGTGGATCTTCAGCGTCGGAGTGTGGTATAACAAGCCTAAGAGAGACACAGCTTTAGATTCAACCGTTTAGATGTGCTCGGAGAAATTAAGTTTATTGTCAATAAATACTCCAAGATCCTTCAATGACGACTGGTGGTCAAGGGATATTGAATTTTATGTGTCATTTAGGTTAATTGGGACTTCTATTAGGTTAAAAATAAATTGTGTTGTACTCACGTTTAATTAGATTTTGTTACAGGTGACTCACCAATAAGATATGGTGTCTAAAGCGTTATGCAGTTCGTGGATGTCAGGGGGAGTGCGGAAGGTTTTGAGCATTTTTCAGTCGTAAGCATGTGGGCTTTAGTATTTTACTTTCATTACAACAAGATTTTTTTCTTTATTGTATGAATAATAAAAATTTAATATTCGAAATTTCATTGGGACATGCGACTAGTCTCTCAAATGTTATCCCAAACATTTTGAATTTCACTCCATAGTCAAATTATGTCGATAAATCACTATCCATTTTTATTCATGGCAATAGTTGAGGGAGAATTTTATTTATAATGTATGTTAAGTATATCAACGTTTAACATCGATTCACCTACATCCACATACTATACCGCAAGCCACGCGCTTAGGCGCATAGGGGAGGGTGGGGTGCTTGGAAAGCAGCAGTTAACAAGTAAAAAGGAAATGCTCAAACTAAGTTCCGCATATCATTTATTTCAGTCATTTACTGTTCGGGGGAAAAACGAATTGCCATGACTATTCGTTCAGCAAAATATCTCTCTAAATTCATATTTTCTGCCGTGCCTGGATATATAGTGGGCTTCCAATACGGAGTTCTGCGTGTCGCTCTGAAATATATCTATCCTCAATTGCGCAAGCAATCTCAGCCAAGTACGCAGCATCCAGGTCTCTAGCGGCTCCCAGCCTGATTCGTTTAACATCTGTTTGTCGAAGTACCTGTAGAATAAAAATAAGAGTAAAATTCAGCTCACGGATTCGGGTTTTACCTTAATGCACTGAAAATATTTGTCATTGTCATAGAAACTAAATATTGCTATACCTTTTTAGTGAAAGAATGGATTTAGACAGTAATCGGTGTTTTGACAAAAATAGGCGATATTCTACGCATCAAATGGTATCAATTTTTTCGGTTTTTTTAGGTATCCTTAGCGGAGTGTTGAATTTATGTTGGCGTTCGGGAGGGCTTCTTCTGGTGTTCCATCTTGAATTCATTTTCTCCCTCTGCTCGAGGGCTTTTGTCGGAGGAATGCGAGTTTTACTTTCACTCGTCAGAGCCCTCATGCTGCGTATCCAAGAGAGTGGGTACACACATCTTCCTTGAAATTTTCTCGGAATAAAGATTCCAGTTTCCACGAGAATGCTGTATGTACCTAAAGTTGGTGAGAAACAGTGAAGTTGATTTCTTGCGCTGAGGTCGTCGCATTCGCGTCGGACAGAGAGGAAAAGCCAGGTCATTCTTAAAGAGAAGGGTATGATGCACGTACGTGACTTACCTGAGAAAGCTAGGAAAAGTAAGTTTCCATTTGCATCCTTTATGATTTTACACTCCACTCTTTTATTACTCCATAACTATATTTTTGACGCTGAAAATACCGAAATTTTAGATTCTTAAGCCAATTAAAAATAAATATTATTCAAGGAAATGGTACGTAGGTATATTTTGAAAACAAAAACAGTTGAAATTAAAGATCAGACATCGGAAATTTTAGAAAAAAAAAATATTTTCATTCAGTAAATAAAAATTGACAGGTATCTGTGAACTTTATTATTTTTGTTAACATCATTAAGCAAAATCCAATTCATTGAAAAAAATGGCATGTCAACATTCTAGTATCTTCTTTTTAATTACTTTACCACTGAATTATTTTTCTTTTCTATTTTATTAATGTAAAAAGCATTGTAATATCCTTTTACGCCTTTATGTATCAAATTTATATACTTATATTCATGCATAGACCTGATAAAGGTAAATAATTATAACCCAACGTTGGCAAAAATTATAATTTTAATTCTTCAGGACCTACACTCCAAGATAATAATCAACGTAATGCATAGAAGTCAAGAGAAAGAAAAAAAGCAAGATTTATTCTATTTAAGGTTACAACGTAGTGAAAGCTCTAGTCCGTCCCGTAGAAGCTTGATTTTTTTCTGCAAGTTAGGGCACATTGTAATCGATTTTAAAAACTGTGTGCAGGTAAATGCAGATCAGTACTTCTATTCTCAATGTTTGCTGTAGCAAGGAATTGGAATTAAAAGTTGTTAATTCAATAGCTCACCCATTATGAGTATGCATTTCATTAATCAGCCCTAGTTATAGTTTATTTTCTGGCGTAATTCGGATCACCCTGCCAGTTAGCGACGCGAACGTAGACTTCAGTAAACCCATACAAATGTCCGTTGTATGAAGAGACATTTATAGGCTCACTGTAAGACCTCTAGTAAAATATTCCATGGCACAAAATGAACCAAATAATTATTAGCCGGGGAAATATAGGACGACATATTTTTTTATTTATTTTGCAATGGCATATAAGGAATTAGTGGCAACAAGCAATTGGCAACTTTCTTCATCTTCAAATTGAGAATTTTTCCAGTTGTCCAGGACCTGAATGATTCAATTAGGGCGTTTCATTTTGGGAGAAAAATCTCTCGTGTAGCCTCCAAACACCCTCAGAAGTAACATACGAAGAGCGAGGTGGCCCAGAGAAAGGACCTAGCTCCCGTAACCCGAATTCATGAAATTTACACACCTTTACCTTACTTTGTATTGAACTCTACTCTCAGCCATATCGAAACTAACTTGAATATGAATATCAATAATTGAGTTGAATATGAATAAATGAACGTTCTAAGGCCGTTTCATAGTTGAAAAAATTAATTCCCCCAGGTCGTTTACTCTTTAGCGGCGAAGAAGGGCGCAGGGCAGGGAAGGGAAGGGTAGTGAGTGGGGATGTTAGTGAGTGGGGATGTTAGTGAGTGGGGATGTTAGTGAGTGGGGATGTTAGTGAGTGGGGATGTTAGTGAGTGGGGATGTTAGTGAGTGGGGATGTTAGTGAGTGGGGATGTTAGTGAGTGGGGATGTTAGTGAGTGGGGATGTTAGTGAGTGGGGATGTTAGTGAGTGGGGATGTTAGTGAGTGGGGATGTTAGTGAGTGGGGATGTTAGTGAGTGGGGATGTTAGTGAGTGGGGATGTTAGTGAGTGGGGATGTTAGTGAGTGGGGATGTTAGTGAGTGGGGATGTTAGTGAGTGGGGATGTTAGTGAGTGGGGATGTTAGTGAGTGGGGATGTTAGTGAGTGGGGATGTTAGTGAGTGGGGATGTTAGTGAGTGGGGATGTTAGTGAGTGGGGATGTTAGTGAGTGGGGATGTTAGTGAGTGGGGATGTTAGTGAGTGGGGATGTTAGTGAGTGGGGATGTTAGTGAGTGGGGATGTTAGCGAGAACGTCATTGGGGTGAAATACAAAAAAGTTAGACTAAAATCACAAGAGCGTGCTCATACGTGCAAGCTCATTCACACACGTAGCAGATTTACCAAAGGGACAAATTTCCTCGTTTGACTCATGCAGGCACACACTCAAGTTTGCTAACTTTTACCTTCTTGCAGGTAAGCTTCGTAAAAAATAAAACTAGAATAGTTTTACCTTCTTTTACCTTCTTGAAGGTAAAACTACGCAATTTAATTTTACTCGCATGCGTGGGTTCTTGTACTTTTAGAGTAAATTTGTTGTGTTGACGTCTTAACTAACTTCCCTACCCACTATCACACCCTTTTTTGTCCTCCACCTTTTTTTCGCCTGTAAAGAGTACGGACGGCCTTTGGAAATTGTTTTTCTTTCCATTATTGTGTGGATAATGTCTTATTAGGCTTTTAACGTAATACATTGTATTTTCTCTGGAAGAACTAAGTTATTTTACCGTGGGCTAAATAATTTTAGCTCCAATCAATGAAGTGCAGATATAACCTCGCGAAATGCACTTGAAATTTAAATCTTATCACTTTATGCCCATACTGAACTAACCTTTTCCTCCCCATGGCTCCTTTGCCTCAATGCAGTATGCTTGATGGTGTCATCAGACATTAGCAATTATCCGCGAAGTGGCAGGGAGGGTTTATATTATGCGGATAAAAAGAAGAGATAATAGATTGCCTCTTTCTAATATTACCTTTACTCCATCCATCCACTCCTGGGCATATTCGCAGAGATTTTTATGAAAATAGAATATTTTTACCTTAACAATGACACAAGGTGCTGAAACCGTTCATAAACCTTGATCAGTTCCACTTTTTACGGAAAATATACAACTTTTTCATTATTTCATGGATATTTATAGCTTCCACGAAGACAGGATTAATTCGCTTTTAGATAGTATCCGTATTCCTTCTAGCACTACCCTCTTCTACAAAACGTTATATCTCAATACATGATCTGCGGAAATGTTTTCATAAAATCATTTTTGATAAAATGAGTGAGACAGAAAGTGACAGTTGAATTTTATCTCGTTGTCATGGGAATTCGAAATTTGCATGAAACCTTGAATATTGGCTTTGGGAGGGTTAAACGTTTGGCTGCTATTGCTGATGCTAGGGTCTCCTTCAAATCTTCACAAAGCTATTAAAAACGCTCAATCGAACACACTCACTGAGGTAACTTCACTGTGTGAAAGGAATCAGTGACATCTACACGCCTATGGCCAAGGTTGAGGTAATCTCTACCCTCATCCATTTAAACGAACCTTCAAATTAACTATGCTTAGTGGATGAATGTCCATATTGAATCAAATCTCCTATGAATTTTTTTAAATCATTGCTAACGAATCTTACAAAGCTCTCGGAAGGTCGAATTAATAATATAATTATCGTGATCATCTGAGATTAGTTATACAGGTATTCTTATATAAATAGGCTAGTCTGCAAAGACCTAATTTTCAGCTCTGAAATTTTCGGTGTAGCATCATTTATTTTCACTGAAAAATCAGATAGAATTCAAGTCACTCCAGTTTAATTTAATTTTTTTCCCACATTATATATCATATTTGCTGCTGGTCAAATTATTTTGATTCAATTTTTATGCATGAGAAGATAGAAAGAAAGGAGCCAGTGATTAGTGTGGAGAGAAAATGTTGTCTACTTTGATTTCAAGATGGTTTATCATAACTCATTTTTAAATTATTTCCCAAATATTTTGTGATCAAGCGTACCTAGGCCATTGGCCACAAACTCACCAAGAGAAGTGCTGTGGGAGACCCATAAGGACTGATAAAAGTGCACTCCAGCGATTTTGAAGACTATTTATACTGACATTTTAAGTCGTTCCGTTCTAAAAAATGTAGACGAAGGCTCGCCTCATCCTTCAAATCTTCATAAAGCTAGTAAAAATGCTCAATCAAACACTCATCACTGTGTGAATTGGCCTAGGAAAAGGAATCAGTGACATCTATACGCCTATGTCCAATAAATCTCTACCCTTATCCGTTTAAGCGAACCTTCAAATTTACTACGCTTAGTGGATGAATGTCCATACTGAATCGAATCTTTTATGAATTTTTTGAAATTATGGCTAACGAATCTTACAAAGCTTTGGGGAGGTCGAATTAATAATATAATTATCGAGATCATCTGAGATTCCGTTATACAGGTATTCTTATACAAATACGCTAGTCTGCAAACTTTCATGTCTGGTTACATCAGCATGCAAATGGAGGATGCTCTTCTGACGCTGTTTCCAATTCTCTCTGAATACTAAATTTCCGCCGAATACTTCTGGCCCACTTCATTTCGTATTCCAACCTCTTCCTTTTCTTCCCCTTAAAAATGAACGGATCCTTAGGGTACCTCAAGGAGGTTTCACCGCGGAAAGTCAATGCAATTTTCACGAAAATTTCAAAATATGTCTCTTTAACCACGCTTCACCATCCATTTTTTGATTGATTTAACCATGGTATATGATTTGGATATTGCGTATCGAAAAAGAACAGGATGCGACAACATGACTTTCTATATTCAAGTCCATTGTATGAACCAGACTTCTTCAGTAGAAGACTGTAATACTAATGCAGTCGTGACAGGACTTCCCAAAATCATGCGTTTGCTCCAAACTTATCGCCCGCGGAGGACTCTCCTCCACGTACACATTTCCGATCACAACGGCAACAAACTATCAAGTTAAGGGACAAAAAGCGAAGTGGAATGGCAGAGAACGAAGAACGGGCGTGAATTCCATTTTTTCTCTTCTCCATTTTCCCCCATCACTACCTTCGGTTCCTCTTCCCCCGTCATTCTCTCTCATAATGGACCCCCCTCTCTTCGCATGGTGTTTCACCCCAAAAACCGCTCGGTGGCAGCACTGGCGGCGAAGACCCTTGGACGTAGAGAATTAAAAAGTAAAAAAAAAAAAAGAAAACGAACGGGAACCGCACTAGCGGTAGTGAAGGGGGGAGGGGGAGAAACACAATGAGAGGGGGGGGGGGGGGTCGGACAGCACCCATCTTCTTTAGAATTTTTCAAGTGTGGGCGACGTCACTTTAGAACGATGGAGGTGGTTGTGGGAGGGGGGGGGGGCGAAGGGAGGGGGGGGGGAGGGGCTTCTCCAAAACAAACCCAGCGCAGCGTTTGAGAAGGAGTCCTTCAGAGGAATAAAACCGGACCACCTCCTCGGAAGAAGCAAAAGGACCCGGCGACTCTTCTCTCCTCCTCGCCACAGCACGCTAATCCCTTTCTCTTCGCGCCTTCTCACGTCTGCCCCTCCCCCTCCACGTTCCCTCATCCACGCGGGATTATTATACCTTCCTCAGAGAAAATTATGCTTCCCCCCCCTCCCCCCCCCCCCGGGTTCAACTTTACAACGCCCCCCGAGGCGTAATTCGCCACTTTCCTTCTCTTCAACGACATAGTGATTGCGTAATTATAGCATTGAAACTGTTGATCTTCCCTTCCCATGTACTACTGCTGCTGCTTCGTATTTTATAATCTTCACCAGAACTTTATGTTAAACTTCAGTCATAGAATAAAATAAAATTACTTTGTTCTATTCCACACTTTATTACGCGTCGCGTACGTATGGCGAGAATTCTTGTCATTTTCTTCCCGAACGTTCCGGACGGATGACGAAGATTCTCGTCATTTAGGCGCGTCAACCTAAACAATTTTAAAGCGTACAATACATACGTATTCGTTAGTACGTTTTCAGTTGTTGTTCGTTATTCATAATGTATTGATGCATCATAAAGTTTGATTGGGTAAAGTTATATTCTAAACATTAGGTTTTTAACCATGTTTAAACCGAAGGCATTGCGCCCTAATAGGCACATATTTCCAATCTCAACACCTCCACCCAGAATTCCTAGGAATTCAAATACCCCGGAACGCAACGTGTTAAATAGCACGACCCGGGTTTCAGCATCTCATGCTATCATCAGGTCATCATTATATGCTGAAACCTGGGTCGTGCTATTTTAAATAAAGTGTGGAATACAACAAAGTAATTTTATTTTATTCTTTGATGAAGCAATTCCACAAAGTAGCGCCTGAGACCGTGTCTTCTATTAAACTTCAAAGACTGATAAATTCCTCTGTAAGATTCACATATAACTTGCAGAAAGATGAAAATAAAACCTCTTAGTTCGTATATAACGAGCTCTCCTGAGAGGACGTCAAAACAAGGAGAAAATTTAAACTGGCCTGTTTCATGTATTCTTTGCATATATAAGGTTTCATACATGTTTGAAAAAATCATTCCGAAATTTTTGGTTCGATGGTTCATAAAACATTTTAACAAATAGAGTTAGGGTTTAAAAAGCAAATTAAGAAATTGATGTGGTATATATTTGATGAAGTTGTCAGATTTTGTTTTTAAATTTCCATTGTATTTGTTAAAACGTCGTAAAATTAAAATGTGGTGGTACAATTATTGGAGTATTGACGTAGGTACTGTTCACAGTAGATATAGGTAAAAGCAGTTTCACTTTTGTATATTGTGGAAGGTTTCACGGGATTTCCAACGGGTCAGGTTCTCCAACTCCATCTCGGCCGACGTTTCGATGGGCGAGTTGTCCATCGTCTTCAGGCATCGTCTTCATGCCCTGAAGACGATGGACAACTCGCCCATCGAAACGTCAGCCAAGATGGAGTTGGAGAACCTGACCCGGTGGATATCCCGTGTAACCATCCACAATTGTATACGCTGGGAAAGCCTACGATCATTCTTTACTTTTGTATATGTTTAGATTTTATGTTTTTGCCTGGTCTCTATGGCTCATTTATATTTAAAAATGGACCTTTGAGATTTAGGGCATTTAACTATCTCTCATCTTTTCATATATAAGGCTTTGAAAATGGAAAAATATCTGAACCGTCGGCAAATAAGTTTTTTACAAGTACCTTAAGCCTAAAATGCCCATGTTTAAACACATATGAGCCGTAACAAACAGGCAAAAACATAAAATCTAAACATATGCAAAAGTGAAACTGGTTTTTATTAATATTTCACGTGAACAGTACGTCAATGCTCCAATAATTGTGAAGCCACATTTTTATCCTCTCCTTCCGTCGAATTTCTTGGAAGTAAGCCATGGAATAAAATAATATCGTAATTGAAGCACAAAATACGAGGTGTGCTCATAAATAACCGCTATTTCAGTTATTTAAATAAAATACGGGTGTATGTTTATTTTTCTTCAGCTCTCCTTCTAATCATCAAAACACGTCTAAAACTCGATCTTTGTGATAGCATTAGGCTCTGTTAGCGAAGAATGGAGAAATATTTATTGCCATATAGTGGTTTTTATTGGTCTTGTCTATTGAGGTACTTTTTATTAGTGAAATTAGGCATTGCAATATTTCTACCGAGATTTATTACGACACTACTCGTTTTTTCGTGTCAAAAATCATTATCAAGTGTCGAGTTTTAAGTTGTTTTTAACGACGAAAAGAGTAGTGTCATTATAAAACTCAGTGGAAATATTGCATTTCTAATTTTACTAATATTAAAAACTTTCACCACATCGTGGCTCACATCATACGATATATTGAGGTACTTTATTACTAGTAGTTTATCACTAGTCTTCATCAAAGTAGTTTCCATAATTTACATTTTAAACTGACCTTAGAGCCTAAAGATGTAGAAGAAGGCCTTTAAAATGGACTGGTAAATTTATTTAATCAATCTCAGCATTTTCGGAGGTATTTGATAGAATGTATTCGAGACGAAGAGAATGTACTGTGATGACTATTAGTAAGTCCTCCGGCTCATTTACAAATGGTGTTAATTTTGCGGCTCACTCATCTGCTCAACTCCAATCCATTGGAAACAAATTGAACCCTTTGAGTAGAAGTCATCAATCTAATGATTTTCCCACTTCATTCCACGAACCAATCTCTCTTGATAAACATGGATTTCCAGGAAATGACATCTTATTTGAGAATAACGCTTTGATAGTTTAGAACTTGAGATAATATTAGCTGGAGAAGTTTGAGAAGTTTGTCTTCCGAGGTCAAACAAAATGTAGCTTCTTCCAGCGACAGCAATCTCTTTTGTGAGCTATTTTCTGAAAAATTAGGGACCGAACATCCCCTTTAGATATGCCAACCTCGTTCCCATTTTCTATTTTCGCCATCACCAATACACGCGAGGCATTAATTTAAAGTTTATGTATCGTTTTATTTGCGTTGTGAAGAAAATAAATTTTTAAAGGATTACCTATCCAAGTTACTGCTTAGGGCAAAATGAATTTTGGAGAGGATCTAAAATATATTGCCGGTAATTTACTTCAAGCTCGGATGCATAAAACAATATTTTCTTACCGCCATGAAGGACCTGAAACGGATCTTTTAGTCGGATGGAATAAGGAGTATGCTCTCGATATTAATATGACGGCTGTAGTTGTGGAATGAATTGAATCCAGAAGAATGTCTATTTCATTATTATAAGTTGCCCGACGAGATGCATTAGAAAAATTCATATATCCTTTGCGTGTCAGTCCTTTTTAAAGTTAACATTCAAATCAGGTGTTCAATTTCAAATTGTAAATTATGAATTACAAAGAAATATATGTAAAGGAATTGCATATGTATTTTTTCTGTTAAATTCAGCAGAGAAATTAGCACTTGGTATTATCAAGAGAGATTGTACTCAACAGATGTCTTTACTGACGTTAATGCACACATTTACATTTGCAATTATGAAAGTTTTCTATCGAAATGCATTTGTAGAGCTCAGAATTTATCAAATGATGAAATAAAGGTATTCCATTCCACTTACTTGGTCAGTTGCATGCATTTGGGTCTTATAAAAATAAACTGGTAGGATAAGAATCAGAATCGAAGAAAGAAGTAGTAAAAATTGATGGAGAACTTAATATGTCTATCCTATCAATATAATATGAATACTTTTTAAGGGGATCTCATACTACATTTATGGCATAGAATATTTGAGATTTTATGTACAGTATAGAATAGAATATAAATGGACAAACAATAACAAAGAAGCAAGATTTAAATTTTACAATATTCGCAATGTGTAGCATGTGATTTTTTAGCGTAGTAAGTTTAATTTTACTCTGCATCGTGTAGAGGCATGTATAGTTCATTTTTTAATGCGTTCGCAGCCCTCCTATTATGCAGGGTACAGTTTTTAAGTCGTCTTACAGAATTCTATCAGTATGAGCCATCGGTTTCAAAGGAGAAGGAAACTAGGACAGAAAATAAGCAATGGTGTTATAATCTGAGATATTGTCATGTTTTTTTGGCCCAGTAGGCTCAATTTTCGGCTTAGCAACACTAGAAAAAGATGGTCTAATTATCCTTGTAAAACGTGTCGCCTAGAGTAGTGAAACAATTCTGTTGGGCCTAGTTTTTTTATCCACAGGGATACGGCTGTGATATGAGGCACCTTCACACTTTTCTGTCGTTCTGGGCGCATGACCAGTGTACCACTCCTTACTCGTTTCAATTTATTTATGATACCATTTAGATGAAATAACGTGATATGGTGAATTGATCTGTGGAATTTGTTTTGGTGAATTTGTGATGTTATTGTGAAATGATTAGGAAGTATAAAATGTTGATAAGAGATTTTTCTCCCAAACTTTATTATTATCTCTAACATAAACGCTGTATTTTTATTTTTATTGTTAATATCCAATATAGTTTCCTGCTTAGAGTAATTTAAATAACCTTAATATTATATAAACTATATATGTATAACCTTTATTGACTATTTGATAGCTAAATCTTGTATTTAATTTCAATTTAAAAATTCTGAAAACTATTTTATTAATATTTTTCACCGGTGAAAACAGTATTTGGCATCAGAACCCCTCCAACACGAGAAAAGACTGTTGGACTGTATATGGACTTAGAGGAGATGGGATGAACTGTATGGGTGGAGATGAAAACGACAAGGAAGTGCTTGGTGGTTGAGGAGAGAATGCTATCGGGGCAGGGCACTGAGGTTGTGGGTAGAGCAAGCATTAAACGGGGAGGGGGAGGGTTGCTGTCAGAGGGGCAACTTTTAGGTAAGCGGGAGGAAAAGAATTGGATATATAAATAGAATGAAAGCTTGTTGCAACTTGAAGAAAGGCTTTGAAGGAACATAGACCGAGACGATTCCTGAAGGGCTTCATGCAAATATCCCTTAACTGGAAAAAACAACTGTGGAGTAAGAGCAAAAAAACATGGCGTTTCAAAGAAAGGGATTTTTTAACCTCTAAGCCTTAACCACAGGATATTTTTTCACGCAACTGCTACAAATTTTACGCAAACCTAGTGAATCAATACGCAAAGAGAAGTAATAAATTATCAAGAAAAATGCGAAGTTCATCAAGGAGGGACACCACTGAAAAGAAGGACCAGTTAGGCCTTAAATTGTAACTGTTAAGCGCTGCGAGGCTTGGCAAGCTGTCATTGGCCAGCGTAGGTTCTACCCCCGTACGTTAAGGGGTTATGAACACTGCAAGGCCGATGTTAACTTGGTGCATTCGGAATATCTAACTTCTTAATTTTCAAGAATGCTCTCCTCTTTTCCAAGGATCAGTGTTTTTCAGGGAATGAATTTTCCCAGTTAGACTTCATGAGGATTACGTGTTATCCAAAAGTTTTCTATCTTTTCTGTCACTGAATCGGCATGAGACAGTTGCATTACCTGTGAATTATTAGTTGAATACACTGTTTTGAAAACAAGGTGGAAATCCACAAATTTATTGTCAAGCATCAATTAACTATCTGGTGCGGAATCACCCCGTGCCATACACCCTGGCTTTCACGGTAATCGTTTACGTAGATATTTATGTTGGTTAATAGTCAGGGTATCATAGGCTTTATGACAATATATACATATGTTTTTACTCTCTTTGATTGTTTTGGCAAACAATTTTAAAATTTCGGCAAAATTTGATTTTTTTGTGTTTTAGACAGTTGTAAATATGTAACCTAACCAACAGACCCTTTCCCACCCCTCCGCTAACCCTGTCTGAAAGGCAAAGCACTCGCCCTTCGGCGCCCCCCCCCCATCATTATAGCATGGCGCACTCCTCCGCGTGAGAGTAACAAGTCTAAAGAGTGAGAGGGACGACGTTGCAAGACGAGAGTACTTAGGGAGGGTGGCAGGGGGGGTGAAAGGAGTCGAACCCCCCAACCCCCCAACTCCCTCCACCGCTGCCGCTGAGGTCACTTGGAAGTGCCCTTCCGAATCTCGGACGGAGTCGAGATATCTTCTTGTGTGTAGAGTGCGGCGGAGGTCGCTGACGAGAGGGCGCGCAAATGCGGTCGCGATTCGTGTCCGACTGTAGGGGGCGTGGTCGCCAAGAGAGAGAGAGAGAGAGCGCGCAATGTAGACTTCTTTTTTTCGGGAATGGGTGGTCCCCTCCTTAAAAAAGAGAAAACAAATAATTTCCTCCATTTTTTTCTCCTTCTTCCTTCGGAGCGAAATGAGGGTTACTCCTCTCTCCCACCGGTAAGAAGAGGGGCGGAAGGAGAGGGGTGGCTTTGGTCAGTAAACAGGGAGATAGGGTTGTGTCTCCTCAAGTCTTTGTTAGGACATTTGGGGGTGGGGGAGCATGACCTCAAGGTGTGAGGAGGGATGTTCGCATCCACAGAGTGGCGAGCGAGGCGACTAAGACGGATCTTGCTCTTCATTTTTTTCCTCCTCTCGACTGGCGAAGGACAGCGCTGGCAGGATAAATATTTATGTCTCTTTTTCCTCGGGGCTGCATTATTATTTTCCTTCCGAATCCGCGACTCTGGAGCTCCAAACTGTTGGCTTTTCTTTCTCTTTCTACTCGAATTGGTGTGGTCCCTTTTCAAATATTTGCATTTTTTGGACCTATATTTTTTCTTTCAAGAAGCTGTGGTACTCCGCTTCGCGGATGAATTTATGGAGTTTCATGAGCATCTCTGTAAAGGTTTCCATGACCAGGTTTTGTGATATTGATTGTTTGTCCTTAGAGCGGCGTAGTTTCGGTCAAAATGATTCAAGTATGGAGGAGTAAATAATGGGAGGATTTCCAGTAATGGAGGAAATCAATTGATAGTTTTTTCTCTACGTATGGAAAAATTATACATACTTAATTTGAATTATTTGGCTTTAAAAGGCTGGGAGGCTGATCTCATCTGTCCTTTCCTTCATGTACCACGCCAGTTTTGTCACTAATATATCGTTCTTTACTCGTATTTTTATTGTTTTACCAGTACTTTGCCTTCCATTGTTAACCTTCCTGTTGGGGCTTCTGCAGTTTTTTCCTATTTTGCGATTCTATTTATATCGAGGATTAGATTTTTATTGCAAGCTCTTTCTATGGTTCCAGAATATTATTCAATATGTGTATTTCCCCCAGAAATGTTTTAAGTACTGATCATCTGTGTCCCAGCCATGTCTTTACATCTCATCTTTGTAGGGGAAAACACGTCCTCTTTGCAATCAATTTCAATAAATGTATTGATTCAAATAAAGTCGCAGCTGGAGGAGGTTCAATGGTATCAATGAAACTGCACTGGCACGATCCGCTCTTTTGAGTTTCATTTCGTTATGGATGTGGATGAATATGGCGCTTTGGATAAATACGTTTTATGGGTGGCATGGTAAGAAAGATGAAATTGGGTTTGCTCAATTGAAATTCGCTTTCCATGAGGACCAATGATATTCTTTATTCATTACACCTTCTATTTTTCATCCATTACTCCACCACTTTCCGTTTTTACAACTATTTTACGTTTAAAAATCAATCGTGGCATTACAACCGCTGTTAGCGGCCTTGCGTTGTGATTGGTTGAAAGACGAAAGATACCAGCGATGTTTTCAGCGACAGGAAATCGGACTAATGAGTGATGGAAACTGAGTCCATCACGGAAAATGAACACGCGGAACGTTGATTTTGCCTGCACGAACGAGTTTTTCGCTCAAGATGGTAAACATAAAGTTTTGGTGGAACATTCTCCATGACAACGTCAATGCAACATCAAAACAAAAAAGTGAAAAACGTGAAAGTAAAGTGATTGGAAAAAATATCAGCTTTCAAAGTGATAAATATGTGTACCCCAATGTTTAAATTTGCTACATTATTTCTATGAAAAGGAATACCTCCAGATTTTCGCCACCGTATATTTGTAAGTGTTGCGTACATGCTACAAGATCCTATGAGAGTATAATTTCCCAATATGGCTCGGAATTTCACCGCTACACTCCGGTTCTCCGCTGGCCGTTCTCACTGGCGGATATCCACTTTTTCCTTCCGTTCCTTTCCCTTAATCCTGAATCACACGGTCATTTTTCCGTCAATACCTATGGCTTGCAGAACTAATTAGGGCTCAATTTGTACGACTCATTCTCAATTTTAGATCCAATAGTGTCCCCTCTTTTGTTCCGCGTAAAAGGAAAACGTCACTCAAGCCAGAAAGAATCACTCGCCGCGCCGGTGGGGAAAATCAATCCATTGATGACTGCCAATACTTCTTATGACATCGTCACTTCGCGTCGTTATTTACAAGCTTTACGCTTTCATTAGAAAAATATTAATGAAACGGGAAAGACGTACTTTGGGGGGGGGGATTGCCTCAATAAAGATAGCCTCGCCGCTATGGATCTACGATGAGATGGCTTTCCTTCCTGATGGGTTATTTTATTCTTAAGCCTGAATAAGACGACTATTTTTCCGTTCCTCAGAGTCATAGCTTCAGCAGAGAAGTTAACCCTAGGATAGGTTTACAGAGAACTAAAGAATATCCCATGATATTATGAATTAGGTACACCATCTATTTTTAATCCATTACTTACCGTTTTTACAACTATTTTACGATTAAAAATCAATCTCGGCATCACAACCGCTGTTAGCGGCCTTGCGTTGTGATTGGCTGAAAGACGAAAGATACCAGCGGCGTTTTCAGCGACCGGAAAACGGACTAAAGATGTGATGGAAAATTATGCCATCACGGAAAATGAACACGCGGAACGTTGATTTTTCCGCCGTCATTGGAAATGGAGACGTTGAAGTGGACAGAGAGGAGGAGGAACGACGAACAGGTGGACATGTTAGGCGAGAAGAGGCAGTCTTTAGATGAGATGCGGAGGTGACGGAAGCTATGGTTGGAGCGAGTGGTCACCGGGGAGGGGATGTTGAAAACAGTATTAGAGGGTCGAATGCAAGGTAAACGAGGGGGAGGAAAGAAAAGAATCCTCTATATTATTTCTACTGTATAGATGCCTTTTTCTCGACTTATACGCAACCAAACTCTACAAATGAGGTACCAAAAGGCTAAGAATTTATCAGAGAACATGCGACGGCATATCTTACTTCCTAAATATTGCTATTGTTTCCTAAAATTGGTTATTAAAAATAAAAAAAAATAATTGATAAAAAAATAATCGATTCCGGCAAGATTGTCCTCATCCCAAGAATACAGTTAACGCTGTCGGATCCCACCATGCCTTTTAATTTGACTCGCAGACAATTTCCCATTAAGGTTTCCTATGCGATGACTATTAACAAGGCTCAGGGTCAGACTTTGCAAAGAGCTGGCTTATTCCTGCCTGACCTTGTATTCTCTCATGGCCAACTTAATGTAGCATTCTCTTAGGTAAGATCTTTTCAAAATATTTTTGTAAATATTAATGAAAACGCTAAACAAGTATTAACAGAGGATAGTGTAATTACTTCCAATGTTGTGTTTAAAGAGGTCCTCTGACCTCAATTTGTACATGAACATACCAATGAAATTTGTACATAAGACCCTGCCTTTTTTCTACATTTTAAAATTAGAAATGCGCCTATCCGTCTGTGGACCTGCATTGAAAAGGGCGGGGGAAGCCCGCTGGGAGTGGGCGCATCACGCTCGTAGAATTTTAAATAGAATGGAATTAAGTCGGCATTATTGTGAATCGAAGAGTACTGTAAGAGACTGCCAGAATATTTCATAAACACTCCATGGAAACCAACCTCAATCGGTAAAATACTTTAATAATAGCAGGAGCAATCGCTCGCAATGGACGGAAAAAAATGATCGAGTTATTTAGGCTTAACCTTCCCACACGCTTTGAACACTCTGCGTTCGTTGAGGATGTAAACTTTTGCGAAGACTCTTCTGTCATGGTGACCTGCATGCTTATGTTTCCGAATCTCATCCACAGAGATAAGGTGTATTCCCTTCCCGCTGAAAGCAGCATTGTGCAACACATAGCAGCTTCGATTGGTTGCCTATAGAAAAGGGTTGCAGCTTCGCGGCGCTGACATACGGCCTTCCATCCGTGGGGCTGTTTGCGTAACTTCATTTCATCTTTGAAGTGGGACTCACCCCTCTCTCGCGGAGTTACTTTATTCTATCAGTCATTCCACCCTCACATAATGCCTACTCTTGTAACTGTTCGAATGCTGTTATTCCAAATTCGAATATGAACCCATTATAAGTCATCATTTCTCAATTTTATTTTTCATTTCAAAGAACATGGAAAAGAAGCAGCAATGCTACTGTTTGAAGTGAATTTATAGCAGTAAAATGAGACAAAGGAAGAAAGCAAAGAAAAAAAGGTGCAAAACAGTAAGAAAACGTATCATATATTTCGGATATATTATTGAATCTATTAAAAAAAGCTACCCGCAGTTTTATGGATAGCAATGTTGAAGATAGAAATAATACTCGTAGGTACTCTATTGGTGCAGGTTTACATGTCTACATCGGATTATGAAGATGAAAAAGTAGAAGATGTCTACCAAGATATAACGGGAGTAATCAAACTGGTTAGAGGTGAAGAAAATCTTATTATTTTAGGAGACTGGAACGCTGTCGTCTGCGAAGGTCAAGACGAAAAAATAACAGCAAAATATGGATTAGGAAATCGAAATGAAAGTGGAGAAATGTTATTTGAATTCCACATTTAACATAGGCTAGTGGTTGCCAGCATATTATTCAGACGTCTATGCGAAGAAGATACAAGTGGAAGAAGTCAGAAGCCCCATAAGATAACAATTTGACTACACTCTAGTGAAACAAAGATACAGGAACCAGGTCAAGGACTGCAAAAGCTACCCACGGTTAAGTATCGATAGTGACCATGACTTAGTTATGATGAAATCCCACCTAAAATTTAAAAAATAAAGAAACCAGTGAAAAACGTATGACTGGTTGAAAAGTTGAAGCAGGCTCAACATCAACCCGCTTTTAAATACGCAGAAGAAATAAGAATAGGGGAGGATTTTAACAAAGAAATCTGTGGGAGAGAGTTTAAAAAAAATTAAAGAGTGGTCTACAGGTAGCTTAGAACGGAAACTATCGAGAACGATGGGAAAGTGGATAAAGATGACGCGGAAGCAGCGACTTTAAGATTTAATTTGAAGCGGTTGTAACAGATGTGTGGATGAATTAAGCGTTAGGAATTGACGATATTCCAGCAGAGCTGACTAGAAATGCATGATAAAAGACGTTGAACCAGCTGTACAAAATAATAAATGAAATGTTTTTAACATACGGGATGCCAAAGGATACTTCTTCTATAAGAATACTTCGAGAGGAACATTATAATCTCATTGCCTATGAATAAAAGAGTGGAGAACTGCCAACTTTGTCGGACCGTAAGCCTGACAACACATGCAACGAAGATAATGACAAGGTTTGCAGCAGAAGAGAAGGAGCCAGGACTAACAGTAAAATAGGGTTGCAAAATTGGTAGAGGTAGCTGAATTCTCTTGTTTGGGAAGCTGGATAACTAGCGATGGTAGAAGCAAGAAATAAACTATCAGCAGAATTGCTCTGGTGAAAAATACCAATCCAATAAAAGAAAGATCTACTTACAGCGGGAAATTTATGCAAAGAAGTAAGAAAAAAAATTACCAGAACTTACAGTTTCCCCCGATTCGTCAGAATCTGCTACAGGCGAACAAAAAGCGTTGCACAGATGTTAAAGGAGTTATGCTGGGAGATGCTGGAGACTCGGAGGCTGCGGGTTATGCTTGGACTGGCTGAGAAATTGAGAGTAGGTATATTTCAGAGTGAAACGTAGAGCATCATATTAGAAACCCACCATATTTCTAGGTCCGACAGAAACGATAAATTAAGAGATATTCTGCTGAATGGTAGGCGTTGGAATTTATTTGTCACCCGAACAATAAGGGACTATAATTAATGCCAGGCGGAACTTTTACAGAATATTTCCTTTTTATTTGCTAATAGCTGGTACCTACCCTTTGGCTGTTCCACACGCCTATTGAGGTGGCCTGCGGGGTAGCATGTGGATGTAGAGGCCTTATATGCGTAGATAAGTGGCTATTAATTCATAGATCATTTTTTGACTTTGTTCTTTTTGCTCATGAAATCATAACTTACATTAAAGAATGCCATTTTTTAAATTTTCTCGAAATTGTTTTGAGTGCGGTTACCCTCCTTAATTCGGCACTCCTCCTTGACTGCTCTCGCACATTCACTATGAGGGTGGCGAAGAATTCCCTTACGTATTCACTTCACTCACATGAATGGGAGTTTTTTTGGGATCATCTTCATGCCTACATCTAATATTTAGTGCCTAAATTTATGTGCGTATCAGTCTGGAATTTGAATATGTAATATTTTTGGGCCATTACCTGCCAATAAAAGCTGTCGCGGGCACCTAAGTAGGGCTGCGAGCGAATGGGGACTTTCCGTTCAGGTTCGTTCCTTCCCCCCACTGCATTGCTCTTCCTCAATCTCCGGGAACTGCCAGCGCAACTTCATTGCGAACTAGTTACTCCGGCCTCGGTTGAAGATGCATTCTTCCTCCAGTTTTTACAGTAGAGTTTTACAATTTAGCAGTAGAGAATACGTCAGTCGGCCACTGGACATGTTCTGTCATCGCGCATTGATATGTACATATTTTCTTCAGTCGTCGCTCACGTCGTTAAAGGCAGAATGTTCTAAACAAGGGGACTTTATAGAGGAGGTCCATTTCCATTCCATAGACAACTGATTTCTGTTGCCACTTTGGTCGCATTTTAATCGGTTTTCAAAACTGTCCGCGACGCGGTGATGAGTGCAATGCGATCCACTTTTTTCCAATATTTTGCAGTGTTATGGTTGTAATTGCGAGGAATAGCATTGATTTTAATGAGTTTGATAGGTTAAATCATCATTACTATAAATTTTGACTAATACCACTGATTAAACCTTATTTCCCCGTGAAACTCGGATCAATTTGTCCGTCAGCGACATGAGTGGCGACTTCTGTAAACCCATTTAAATGCGCGATGGTTGACAACACTTTCAGAGGCCGACTTAGCCCTTAACCAGTGACGTGAATATTTGTTACACTACCAGTGACGTGCGGTCTGGGAGACCGCAATAAATCAAAAATTCATAAAATGTCGCAACGCCATTGTTATTGTTTTGTTTAATTTTTGTTCAAATGCTTAACTATTGTTAAACTTATATTAAAATTTTTACACTCCCAATACGAACCAATTTGTCATTAAAAACTGTGATTTGAAGCAGGCTCAAAAAACTGACGCCCAAAACACTTGAGTTATAATTATTCTATTTATATATCAATATATCGCCAGCTTAAAAAAAAGCCTTAAATGTTAAAGTTGGAAGGCTAAGTAGTAAGTAGCTATGAAATGTATCCAGCTTATTCCTTTCTTGTAGCTTTCTTATGCTAGTGACGTACGGTCTCACAGACCGCTAATCGAATTGAAATTCAAATTTACAAAATTTAATAAAAGGAACATTAATTTTTAAGAGTGGGATGTCCTTGTTATGCAAAAATATGAAGCTAACGAGAATTATAGATGTTTTGAAATATTAATTTTGAAAATATTCATAATTTTAGAAACGCCGCGGTCTGTCAGACCGCACGTCAACGGTTAAAGTTTAAGGATCCTCTTTTGTAATATTCGTGGTTCTGAATTTCGCGGGTATGAACGGTACAATTAAGCCTGAACCCCATGATCAGTATCTTAGAGTGATGATTCCAGCGATAGGTTTTCAGGAACCCATAGAGTGGTCGCTCGACCCATCATATTATGAATCACGTGGTCATCGCCACCGTCCCTTTTTCCATTACTGATTCATTCACTTTCCGTATTTACAACTGTCATTCAATTAAAAGCCAAGCGTGGCGTTACAATCACTGCTAGCAGACTAATTAGCTGAAAGAAGGTGCAAGCAAATGATTTTTTTGACCGATAAAAGGGATATATAGCGAATGAGGGAAAAATGGATGTGATTTCAATCCGTGAAATCATCGCGGAAAATGATTCAGTGAAACGGTCATTTTTCCGTTGTTGCAATCGCTCGCGATGGAGGGAAAAAATGATTCTAAAAGTAAGAATTTACCTTCCCACCCTTCCTTGAGGAAGTAAGCCCACCCACAGTTATTATTAGGTATATTCCCATTCCGCTGAAAGCTGCATCGTGCACCACATTGGAGTTTCGAGTGGTTGTCCATCAAGCAGGGTTGCAACTTGTGTTAGTCTCGCTGCAGTACGTCTTTCGATCACTGGGGCTGCTCGCGTAATTTCGTTTCATCCTTGACGAAAGACTCGCCCATTTCTCGAGAAACTACTCCATTCGACTGAAATGGATTGACGAGTGAGTTATGAGTAAGTGCAAAGAAGAGAGGGCGAAAAGATGAGTATTCTAAAGACTTGAAGGAGAAGAGGAGACAACTTCGTTGGCCACATTATGAGGCTTGAAGGCCTGGTGGAAACGATTAGACAGGCCAACGAAGAAATTTGATTTGAAAACTTTTTTTTATTTTAATAGCTGATATTTATAGATTTTGATGTTCCGAATCCAAACCTGGCCTTAGTTTTTTTGAATCCCCCATAGTTTCCAAGCAATATGTATTTAATATTTAGTCTAATACCCCTATACGGTATACAGGGAAATCAATGAAACACTGTGTTAAATCATAAAATTGTTTGTATTTACTACAGCGTGATAATACAGGGTTCACTTGTCAACTGGAATTGGTCTACAATTTCTTTCCCATTTTTCTTTGCAGCTTCTTGTCTAGCTTTTTCTGCGATGAATCGCTTGCTGAACTTCTCGGTGGAGTACCAACAGATATCCCCCATTATCTTCGTTCATTAGACCTACTTTTTCAATTTTATTATAACTATAAAAAAGCTGTTAAATTCTAAAAATATTGATTGATTTCATAAGTTTAACTATAAAATGTGAATAAATGGTGGGTGATACAACTTTAATACCATCATATTTGGATTTAGCAACTTTTAAAACATAAGAATAAGGTATTTTCAGTAAAAATGGTTTTTCATTGTTGGCCTGTGTAATCGAAGGACAAGAAGTATCGTATGAGGAATTTAAAATCGTAGAAGTAGGCCAAGGGATGGCCCCGAGTGAGTAATATTATTGAATTCCCTATGAATTCTTCTTGTTTCATACATTTGATTATTCAATCGTTTTAGGTACTCAGTACCCCTAAAAGTAGCAGCGTGTACCTTGTCAAATGTTGCAGTGTTTTTGCTTTCCGTGGAGATTGTCTCTGCACCCGAATATTAATTTTTTGCTTCCTCCTCGGGGGAATACCAAAGTAACTTCATTTCTTGGTTCGAGCCACTCCCTTCCAACAGTTTTTCGGAAATGAACGACATTTCTTCCGTCACTCCACAATAGCAGCTAACCTTTCGCGGGGAGCACACGTGAGGAATACGAAGTGTATTAATAATACAACGGGAATTTTAGTAAAATGACTATTTATTCGTTTAAATTTATGTTGATTCAACATATTCCTCATCATATATTACGTATTTCGGCGCTTTTCTTAATCCTTGAAATACTTCCCTAGCTTGATCTTTGGGATAGACTTTGGCTTTATCAGCGATTTCTTTCATATCCTCAATGCTTTTAAACCGATGGTCCTTAAAGATTCTCTGAATTTTTGGAAATAGGATAAAGCCGCATGAAACCATTTCTGGCGTAGGCATATGAAGGATAGGGCATCGCTACAGTATTGTTTTAAGCAAAAAACTTCACTGAAATGCAATGATACACGAGGTAAAAATCGACGAACTCATAAAAACACGTCTAACCTTTGCTGATGTCAAAGGCAAATTAAACAATAAATACAGCGGAAAATTTTACCATGCATTAGGAGCAAGTATAACGACACAGTACAAATAATTTTAGCAATGTGGCTCTACAAATTTCCGAGAAATTAAAAAATTTATTGTACGTTATTTCATGAAAACACAATGTATAGAGGTGGTAGAGCACTGAAGAAGCTAGAGTTTCTCAAGAGTGTAGTGGGAGAATTTCCGAATGGAAGAGTGAGGGTGAGTAGCTATTTTGCAATCGTCTATCCTCCCATTAAATACTCGGCTAGCATAAGAGATCTGGTGTGGAAACGGTAATTTGAGAACTTAAGAAATCTGTAAAAACTCTTCTCGGGATACCGCGCGGTTAAGATTATATGATTATAATATTGGCGCTCTCATATAATATTACCCGCGTGGTATCCCGAGAAGAGTTTTTACATGTTGTTCGCCGGGAAAGTGTTAAATCTTACATTAAGAAACCTGTACGGTTCGTCAAACCTGAAACAGTGAACAGTGAGTGTTACCCCACAGTTCAAGTTTGAAACCACTATTAAAGTGGCGGCTGTGGGATTATCCACATCTACGTGGTACTGTGCCAGTCACCACCAAGGTGCGAGGCACGGGATGATTCCTCACTAGGCATACAAAACTCATCCTAGCCTTAATTAGCTAGTTCGTCGGACACTGGCCAAGCACTCAGGACAACGTCACGCGGTCAGGCCCGAAAATAGGGGGGGGTACCAAGGACACGAACATGCTACCATGCCAATAAAACTTAGCGGAAAAACGAAAACTTAGCGTAGTAAGTGTAGCGTAGTAGAGCAAATTGCTTTTAAGCGTAGCATGAATTTGTAAAAACATGCCAAAATAATAAAGCAGATAATTAGTTAGTACTTAAACATATAATAAGTTGAATAAAAACGAACAAAAATTTTATTAATCCACCAATTTATCCACCAATTGATACAAAGTTTGTTCGTTTTTATTAATTGAAATGAGCTTCCACAAAGTTGAGCCTGTGACTATAGAGAATATAATAAGTTATTTACTACACCTATTTCACTATTTTACCGCCCGAGTCAAACTATCCTAGAGCTAAACGGTCGCAAGTGCTATATGGTCCCTTATGTGGCTTGAACGATTTTGATCCGGCATTTTATGGAGGGTTACGTAGAATAACATTGTAGAGCCTTGCTATATTTACAGGCCCGACGGAAACGATAAAATAAGAGAGAGATTTTTTCCCAGCGGATGGATAAAGGAATTTTTTCCCCCCGAACATAAACGACTCAATTAAATGATAGGTCGTACTCGGCAGTATCTCCGACTTGCACCCTCTTTTCTTTATTTTAAAAGGATGGAGTGCTAACGCCTCCACTACCATAGGCTACGTGCGGGGTAGTGTCAGATACGTGTTGCTTCCAACTCGGGACTGCCTGCGTAATTTCATTCCGTCCACCTCCGGCCTTCGTTCAAGACATACTCTTCCTCGAATTTCTCGGAACTGAACTGCATTCCAGCATATCGACTCACGTAGTGGTTAGGTACTCTATAGATGGCCTGAGGGCTGAGTACGCAGCCCCTGCGGAGCTCGCTAAAACCTGTGTCCCACGGCACTTAGGTGCAATTTTTCCATAGGGAAAGACGGTCATGGCCTCTTGAAAGGTTTTTCAATGCTCTTGCCAATTGGAAGAAAAAGGAAAACGGGCCCACGGATACATCGACTTCGACATAATACCCTGCGAGCCACCTCTACAGTGTTCGGCAGACGGTGATTAGCATACAGCGTGCAAGAGGACCCCCACGTGCACACTACACGGTCTTAAAAATGTAACGCATTATAGCAAAATATACGTTCATATTATTGCCAAGGAAAAACATGCCAACGGTTACTAATTTCTTCAGCAAAACCGTGAAAGGTTAGAACAATGAAATGACAAAACAAATTGCAATCAGTCGACCAAGCGAATAACGGAATTAATTTTAACAATTGACATATCGTTGCTATCCTTAAGTGTATGAGGAAAATAATACAATTTCATCACGAGAAATCTCTGTTTAGCTCTGTATTTCCATTAATGTCTTCTCTTAATCACATTTACGATAGTACAACGTTAACGAACGATATTTTTCACTTCGTCTAGGAAAAACTCATGTTTGAGTTTACTAAGAAAACTTGGCCATTACTTTTTGTTATTACTTTGCTTCAGCATAGAAATTCCCATTCTAACTCGACTAACGTATTGGAAACGATGCACTTTTTATAGGAAAAACTCATCAGGAAACTGGCCTGGGAGTAATGTAACGAAGGAGCAAATGAGGACCTATAACACTTCCTTGAGATACACCTGTGGTAAATTTGAATGGCGTCCCAGCTAACTCCATCCAAAACAACCCTCTCTTTGCAATCGTTCAAGAAATCCTTGATCCAACCTATTAAGCTCTAACCTATAGCGTATAATTTCAACTTTAGCACCTCTTGGTTTGATTGAGAACAGTCTTACCATAGTGCAGCGTTTCCCGAACTTTTTCTTTCCACGACCCATTTTAGCCCATACGTTTTAGCCGCGACCCCTTAAAAATGGTTGTCTAAGTTTAAGTACATAGTTCACCATATTATTTGTATACATATCGCGACCCCTTTCCTAACGGCCCGCGACCCCGCTGGGGGTCGCGACCCCCAGTTTGGGAACCGCTGCCATAGTGGAAAGTGATTTTCAAATGATTTTTTTTCAGCTTATGAATATCGATTTCTAAAGTTCATTCTTTTCTCTCTCCCAAGCGAGCTAGCTGCCTGCTCACTCCCTCGCACCCACCTATCTCTCTCTCTCTCTCGCGAACAGTAAACAGTCGCCGGCGCCACTTGGAAGCGGCGCCGCTCGGATTCGACTGGAACTCCTTCCCGGGTGGAATAGTCGAGGACGCGAAAGCACTCGCTACACTTGTTGAGCACGGCGGACGGTGGAAAAATACAAACGCGAGAGGGAAATAAACGTACCCACACCACCGTCATCTCAGAAAATATGAGTATACTCGGGTTTGGTGTATACGAATAACAAAATAGCAAAGTAGAACGCATGAAAAGCGGTAGCACCATTATTTTTTTAGTTCCATTCTTTGCATGTGTTTATTTATAAACAAATACTATTGTGTTTTTTCCATGGTTATAAAGATATTCATTAATGATATCGAGTTTAAATCATCAGTTTGGGCGTAAAAAACTCTTTCATCGCTAAAGTTTCGGAATTTGATGAATTTCATCTTCAGGGCTATATGGAAACAATCATACGAGGGTAAGTATTAAAAGAATAGAGAGATGGCATTTTTCCACACAGGCTTATTGAGAGTACTACGCGTTTCGACCGTAAGGTCATTATCAAGTACAAGCAGTACAAAGTATCTCGTACTTGATAATGAACTAATGTTCGAAACGCGTCGTACTCTCAATGAACCCGTGGAAAAGTGCCATCTCTCTATTCTTTTAATACTACAGAGTGCCATTCCACTTTATTTCGACTGCTTCTGTTACTTTCATGAGGGTATATCACCTACATCTCACTGCGCATTTAAAGATATCGGTGCAAATTTAACTAGTTGTTTTACGCATGTATAAAAATATTTGTTTTTTAATTGTTTCATTATTTTTATATTTTAGTATTTTTTTCTGGAATAGCAATCCATACTCTTAAGGCCGTATATACAGTTGACGAGTGATATAAATAAGTCCGACACTGCGGAATGCTGAATCGTCTTCTTGATCTTAATACTCACTCAGGCTACTAGTTTCACAATCGTATATGTATCGGGGATTTCGAGAATAAGATTTTGAATATAAAAATGGGTAAGTTGACGATTTTTCAATGCCCCACTTTCATCCACTTCATCTTGATATAATATGCTCATAAATACTCACATTGTAAATGTATCTTACTCCGGCATCGCACAAGGATAGTAATATTTTGTGTAATTCTTCAGTGAAATCGGTGAATACATGTGGAAAATATTCCACAAGAGGGATTAATGGGTAATGAACGAGTTTTTACGCATCACAGATGGAATAAGATGCTCAAAACCGCTTCGTTTTTGCCAATACATGGTACGGCTACATTGTTACCAGCTTTAAGGAGAAGAATGAGGGTGGGGGCGGAAAGTCTAGGAGGAGAGGAGGAGAAGAAGAGGGTTAAGGACAGAAACAGCAGTGGTGAGGGAGAAAGGAGAGGAGACAAAAGAATAACGCGAGATGGCGCTCTGCTCTACAGCTGGGTAACTACACTCCTGTTTCCTTACGGACCAAAAAGTCGACAGAAGCAGCAAGCGGAGTTGATTTTTTTCTGCATTTTTTTAATTTTTTGACGTCTTCTTCGCTTCTTTCTCCTTGGAGATCATTGTTGGAAGAGAGAGAGAGAGAGAGAGTGGTTTTGGGTGGGTGTGGGAAGGAGTGGGTTGAAATAGGGGGGTAGGAGGAGAGGGGAATTGAATTTGTGAGGAAGGGCACGGCCTGTCGTGACTGTGTGTGGTGTGGTGGAGAGAAATAGGGGTGAGTTGAAAGGGGCTGGGTGGGGGAGGTTGGGGCGTGTCGTGAAGTGTTCTAGTGAAGTAAAAACAGTCCAAAGTAAACAGAGGAGGGGACATGATTCAATCATCAAGGGCGGAAGGGATGAATTAGAGTATTGTGGTTAATATTGCGGAGACTTTAGCAGTTGAAGTAAAATTTATTAGGAAAACAACATATTTATTTTGCTGATTAGATCCTCCTCTTTTAAGTGAATAACGAGCGTGCTGCGCCCGCTCTTTTCAATGTAGGTCCACAGAGGGATAGGCGCGTTTCAAATTTTAAAATATAGAAAAAAAAGGCAGGGTCTTATGTACAAATTTAATTGGAATGTTCACGTACAAATTGAGGTCAGAGGACCTCTTTAAACACAAATTGGAAGTAATTACACTATCCTTTGTTAAACGCACATGATGACTCATACTTACGTATCAACAGGAGACTTGAATGTGGAATCAGCCGCATTTTGATAAAAGTTATTTAAAAAATGCGAGATATTGTTGCAAATGAACAAATGTATAAGTTTGTGCGCCGTTAACGTCAGGAGTACTTTCCGTTTTTTTTAATTATTTAAAAACCAATTTTAGGAAACAATAGCAATATTTAGGAAAAAAGATATGCCGTCGCATGTTCTCTGATAAATTCTGTGCATTTTGGTACCTCATTTGTAGAGTTTGGTTGCGTATAAGTTGAGAAAAAGGTATCTATGCAGTAGAAATAATATAGAAGATTCCTTTTTGGGTGTACACGCGTCACAGTTTGGAGTGCTGGCCAACAGTTTTATCTCCGCACCTGGAGACCTCATCAGGGCAATGAGACATTTCTCGCACGCCGATCTTTTTTGGGAACTTACCACCTTGATAATACTTAAAAAGGTCAACGCGCAATAAATGTATCATTGCCCTAAGCAGCGGAGATGAAACTGTTGGCCAGTGCTCCTAACTCTGGCGCGGGTACTTATATCCGAAATGGAATACCGCTGGATGTAACTAAAGAATTACTCACTTAATAGGAGGATCTAATCAGCGAAATAAATTGATTTTTTTTCCTAATAAATGTTACTTCAACTGGTAAAGTATCTGCAATATTAACCTTTATACTCTAATTCATCCCTTATATTCTTGATCATTGAATCATTCCCTTCTCTGTTTACTTTGCACTGTTTTTATTTCACTTCTGCTGGACTTCATGGATCGCGAAAGTTTTAAGCTTTTAGCTGCATCGGCAAATATATGCGAAAAAATTCTATAAGAGGAATTAACGATTTTTCACGCAGCACTAAAGCAATGAGATGCTTAAGCAGCTTCATTTGTGCCGATACATCATATGGTTACATTGCTGCCAGACATAAGGAGAAGTATGTTAGTGGTGGCATTCCGTCTGTATAATGTATTCTCTTCCTTCCTCACCATCGCCTAACAAACATTCTTCTCTCTAACCGCTCCCTCCTCGCTTAGTACATGCTCCATCCGAACCTTCTGTCTGCCCTGTATCGTGTCTGATAATTTCCTATCTACATCTACATCTACATAATACCCTGCGAGCCACCTCTAGGGTGTTTGGCAGGGGGTGATCAATCACCAGCATGCAGCATGCATTTGGACTCCCACATGCACACCACACCGTCCAAAAAACGTCCCGTATAATAACAAACTATACTACTAAATGCTGTTAGAAATAGAATATAGAATAGAAATTCAGAAACATGCAGTAAGTTTTACATAGGTTAGTAGGCTACACTACAAGTCATGCAATCTATTAACGAGGTCTATTGCTGCCGTTATAATCTCTTATTGATCGAGGAAAAAATGACATTCGGAATCTGTCTGTTCTGCAATCTATCTCTCTTATTTTATTTATATGATCTGATCTTCCGTAGTACGTTGGCGTCCGCAAGATATGGTTAACTTCGTCAGAAAAGACACTGCTCTTGAATTTATCTAAAAGGTTTAGTCTATTTTTCAATCTACGGTCCGACAGAGATTCCCATCCGAGTTTATCTAAGAGGTCAGTTACACTAACAAGACTATCGTAACGACCTTTCACATACCTGGCAGCTCTTCTTTGCACGCGTCCTAACTCTGTTATTAAGCCTTTTTCATGAGGGTCCCAAACACTGGCAGCGCATTCCAAATGTGGTCTAACGAGGGAAAAGTAGCTAATTTCTCTCACTTTGTCGCCGCACTTTCCTAATATTATTTTAACAAAACCCATTTTACGATTAGCTTGACCGGTTATTTCTCGAATATGTTTATTCCACGATAGATCATTATTGAGTCTAACCCCTAGATATTTCACGGATTCACCTGCCTTTAACTGAGTGCCCCAAATGATATAGTTACGCTGTAGGGAGTTATTCTTCTTCCAGAAATTCATTACGACGCATTTTTCCAAATTTAATTCTAACTGCCAAGCATCGCACCAAGCTTGGATAGCAGCAAGGTCATTCGTTAGTTCATCTATATATTTGCTGGAACGGATTTCTCTGTAAACTACAGCGTCGTCTGCAAATAATCGTAACTTACTCTGCACTACTTCGCCAATGTCGTTTATATAAGGAAGGAATAGGAGTGGGCCAATGACACTACCCTGAGGAACGCCAGAAGTGACTCTAACCCCATTGGAGACTGCACCGTCTAATACTACTCTTTGGACGCGGTCACTCAAAAATTCTCTAATCCAGGAAATGACATCTTCGTCTAGACCATAAGATTTCAGTTTTACGATTAACTTTCCGTGGGGTACTTTATCAAATGCCTTTTTGAAATCAAAAAGGCATTTGATATATCCTCACGTATCATGTCAACCACACCTTAGCTTCTATCTTCTTCTGTTTATCTCACCTACTTTCTCTTATAAGTCCACATCTCTAACACCTCCATTCTATTTTCACTCTCCACATTCGCCGTCCACGTTTTACTGTCCCGGGCACAAAATATTACCATCTTGAGGCCGAACATTATCTAATAGAGAGTCTCGAATCGACGCCGAATTAGCGATGCCGCTGCACCGCCGCTCCACATTGGATATCGTTCCCATAGAAGTGGCTCACAAGGTATTACATACATGTAGGTGTTAGCAGAAAAACGGAAAATTATGAAACTAACCTGAGGAGAGGATACTCTGGGCTAAAGACTGAGAGGGTACTCTGGTTTAGTAACTGTAGCCTCGGAAATGAACAATGCGAGACGACCAAATCATGCTCGAAACTCACTCAAATAGCCCGTCAACTTGCCCATTCCTTACCGCTGATAGGTACCATTTTCCTGCCGTCAGCTGCCGCATTTTTAGTAAAGTTAACGAAATCGTTAATTTTTATCGCACAAACACGGTTCAAAGACGTACTTGATCATACGATTGGCGGGAATAATAAGCAAACAATTATTTTTTATTGGATTTTGTGGTTGCAAAAGTTAAAATTGCAGTCAGAGCGGTAGGTTTTCGGGAGGGAGGCCCCCCGCTCGGAGGGTAAAGGAGAGAGGCCAGCGAGGCTGAGTGACTCCTGGACAGGGAGGCAGGTTAGCGACTTCGCGAGAGTGTACCACACCCAACTCGGTCCTACCTGCAACAAATCCCCATAAAACGCACCTTAACCTTTTCCTGAAACTATTTTATTGGCAGTGATTTGCGCAATCGATTTACAATGTATCAAGGCCGTTTTTTACAAGTTGATCCAACCCCACTGTTTTCAACTCATATATTCAATTTCATACTATTTGCAGTTTGTTTTTCATGGATCGTGCAATTCTGGAGTAGAGCAACCGAGTTTTCCGAGTGGTTAGATTTTTATGTCCTGGGCTGTAAAACGCGGATCATCGAATCGAAACATTTATTTTATCATATACAGGCACTTTAATCTTTGGATCTCATTTCCATATTTTCAGCACACCTAGTTCATTGGCGTGATTCCTCTTCGTGCCTTCAATGCAATGACCATTTTCCTCCTTAGTAATCAAAGTAAGTTAAAAGTTTCACCGATTGCAATTATATCATTTATTCTTGTATTCACTTTCATCTTCCTCCAAAATATCGTAAAATTCTTTTTAGTATATATTCAATCTATTCATATATTTTAAGTCTACTCGGTACAATAATTTATGAATATTAATAAATTATGGGAATAATCGTTGAAGGGCCAGTGAAGGGGATTAACTAATTAGACAGGTCTCATATGAGATACTGAGAGGGGATGATGTAGAATGTAAAATATAATAATTATGTAAAGCGTTAATAAGACTAGGCAGATGAGAGAATTGAGTGGAGAGTGGCGTTCAATCGCTTTACGGATCGCTGACTGTTGAAGATAATAATTTTTTCATTTGTTTACATTTATAGCGTATTTTTTTGGGTGATGAAGATGCGTTCTCTGTGATTCAGTATTAGAAAGGCGAAGTGATATTTATTGAGTGAATTATAAGTTCGTGACGTTTTCCTGATGAATGATAAAATGGATTGACCCTGTAAGTAACGAGGAAGTGCTAAGAAGAGCGGGAGAGTAAAAAAGAAGCCTCCTAAAAACCTAAAGTAGAAGACGGGACAACTTAGTTGGCCACATTTTGAGGCACGATGGTCTCATGAAGACAATCGTTGTAGGACTAGTGGAAGGGAAGATGGGCAAGGGACTGCCCCGAATGAGTTACATAGGTCAGGTTATAAAGTATGTAAAAGAGAAGAAATACGTTGCTGTAAAAAGGCTAGCGGATAGGAGAGAGAGAAATGGAGAGCTGCGTCAAACCAATCCTAGGATTGTTGACTATAGCCCGTTCACTTCATGCCTGCGGGTGAGCTTTCGTGAGAGCCCGGACACTTTCGGATGGCTTCGCTGATAGGGGAGGGGTAGCACCAAGAGAGAGAGGAGGAGCGAACATAACGTTGCCAAATGTACATAGCCGCCCTACTTTGTCACTGGAAACGTGTGACTCATAGGTGGCCACAGGTATTTTGGCCCCGGAGCCGAGGCAATATACCTACTCATTTGGAAGGCATTGGGGATAATCCTTTCACAGAAGCCCATGACATTGTCAGCTACCGCGCCGAATGAGGCACTGTTGGTGGGAGGCATACTTAGTCACATACGAGGAGAATGCGTGAGGTTTGGCAACACTGCTCCACGAGCAGATTCACGATGCTCACTCGTTGGAGATCTGAGAGCGACTCACTGAGGCCACGCCAACTGTTTGCTGATTGGCAAAGGTGAAGTCACATGTCGAGAAACTTTCCCTCCCCTCATCTCCACTTGATTTGGCCACACCAGCTTACCCGCAGAGATAAAATGAACAGAGTATAATGATAATGATGAACGTTTTCCTCCAATTTTTGTTTGATTCTGTGCGCGCCTCAACTTGAAAAAAATAAGAAAGTCGGGAAAACGATTCTTTGTCGCTTTTGGAAGTAATTCTGAGCACTTCTATTGCGCTCTTCCATCTCAGGGTCTAGCTGGCTGATTTAAACGCCCTCCTCCTTCCACCCACTCCCTTCGTTATTCAATGTGTGGCTCATAGGGCTCCGTGGAGGTATGAGTGAGCGTGTCTATGGGAAAGGGGCCCACTGGAGTAGAACGTCGTTCGAGCAAGTATTGCGCCGTGCAGGTACCTTTTTCGGGCGCTCACTCAAAAGCCTCCTTTGGGACGCGTTAAATTGGCATGCTCTACTCGCTTCTAAAGGAATTAAAGAACGTTTTTAGAGGTGCCTCACCTCCTCTGCGATAATACATGCTCGTTATCCTCTACTGGTTTACTCCTTACACTTCCGTGGTAATTGTAGCTAGCAAGGCATCAAAATTCCTACTTCCGTTCTCAATTGGTCTGGTGAATGCTCATATAAAACGTAGGTCATTTAGAAAGCTTCTCACTGGGGCACATGAGCTTTGAGAAAATTCCAAGTTACTTTTTACCTCTTCCGTTTCTATCAATTAAAATTTTGTACCGATAAAAGTGCTACTAATTTTTTTCTCGACGATATGCTGGGAAAGTTGGTTCGCTGGAAAATATAACAGTTTTACCACATACAGGTGTCGTCAGACAAAGTATCACCCAGAGCCTAGTCAAGCAAGTAAAGTGGTTATTCCGGCTGGGTATAGCAGTTTCATATCTATCGATCTATTCTTAAATATCTTAGCCTTCAATTGGGCTGTGAACTGATGTTCAGGGAACGAGAGAATTGTGCACGATGACGACGATTTGTTAGAATCCCCGCATAAACCTACGTAAACCGATGAATTCAATTGTTGAGGCCTTCACTTTGTAGAATTCCATATTTAATGTTTGGAAAGGAAATTGTTTTGTAGAAAAGCTAAGCAATTTCCTTTCCAAACATTAACTACGTAAACCGGTTGAATGCCTATAATAACCATGAAAATCGATCATCATCAACAATCTTAAGATTGGTTTTAAGCAGCTCTCCGCTTAATACTCCTGAACGCTAATATTTTAGTATCTACGTATTTCTTCTATTACGCATCTACTTATTTCTTCCTTCACTTGGTCCATATATTTTTTTCGAGGTTTTCCTTTCCCATTTCAGATACCCACTTGTACTTCAGCGATTGTTTTCATCGGACCATCATGCCTTAAAATGTTTGGCTGATTAATTTACCCATGATTATTGATTATTGCCAAATTGCACATTGAAAATGCTTACATTCTTGACTTCTCTACACCTGTCAACGTCCAAGCCTCGATTTCACAGGGAAGCATGCTCCATGTGTAGCACCTGATGAATTGTTTCCTCATTTAAATGCTTTTATTCTCGGCTGCAGGAAGATTTTTCTTTCTGTAGAAAGCCCTCCTCGGCTATTGCTATTCTACTGACAATGCCTTTCTTGCTTCGTCCATAGTTGGTAATTAAGTTATAAAACTCTTGCGCTATTCCAAGCGTATGTTTTTATTATATAATGTATGTTCTAGCCTCCTCTCTTTTACTGCACTCTAACATCTAAGTCTTCTGTTCTCCTCGGTATTTGATGAGATACACAAGATGTGCATTTTGAACGCTAGGGCAGGAAAAGGCGGAATATGATGCGAAACAGATTTCGTGTCCATATTTGAGCCCCAGGCAAATATCTGAATATTGGTCTCATTTTGCTAGGTGCTCTAAATTCGATGGTATCTTATCCTATTGCGTCTCCTCGTCCAACTTCCGCTTTAATGGAGAGGAGCGAAGTGCATCCAAAGGCTTGCTCGCGTACTATGAACAACATAAATTTATTTATCATCTCAGGGTTACAAAGTATCACAGTAAGCCCTTATCGGTCGGAAAGTTTGATTCTATCTAAAAAAAATGACTACCTACTCAAGACAGTATCAATCGAGTTTTAATTGAGGCACTGGTTTCGAAGTTTCAGCGGTTTGCTTCATTTTTAATAGCTTATTAAATTTTAGTGATACAATGAATTTGTGTTCTACAAACAGTTAATAATAAATCTGGTTTTCTGGTGACAAAACATATTTTGAACGAATGTAGAATCCTCAATTGAGATATGAGTGTGTAGGACATGGTTGAGAACAAAGAGAGGTTCTGTCTGATTGAACTGGTTTCGGCGAAGGCATGGAGGTGCATTGACGATGGAATGTTAGATGGAAGCACAGTGACTCCTTTTGGGTTCGCGATGTCGCGGCTTAAGATCAATTGTCCCCTTTGACCTGGTCAACACTATCTGGAGTCCCTGCCCTCTCTAAGGGCCGATTGTTGAAGGGGAATAACTTACATTGCGATACAGATCCAAGCTCTCAAAGTGAATTGCGCGTGGACGACCGTAGAATTTCGAGTTCCGCGGACGTTGTCTGATGAGTCGGACCGTCAAGTCAGCGTTGGAGGGAGTTCAAAGAGAATTACTCAGTTCCCTTCTCGTTATAAGCGGCCTGTTTGACTTTGAAGCCATGAAAAGCCTATTATGAAGATTGCACTTATTGGATTCGAGGCCGAAATGAGATCACAGTCTCCGTAACTAAGTGCTTCAAAATTAGCTCACAATTAGTTCAACCTCGTCATCACATCTTGCAAGCTTAATTTAGCTCATTTCCTGATTTCATTTATTTCTAATGATTCGGTCGCCATAAAAGGGGTCGTTGTAGTTTAAGGTAATGAGTGCTTCATTAAAAGATGCCGATAGTTTCAGTGAAAAGACCCAGAAATAAATTAACAGAGAATAAACGATATTTATTTGAATTAAAAAAAAGCACTAAAAGAGATACTCATCTGAGGTAGTGAATGAGTTCCTTTTCTCCGAAAAAATGTAAAAATACCTGAAAATGACCTTGTTACGTGCCTAATTACTAATGTCTAATCCTAGTGGTCGAAGATTTCATTAATTTGGACAAGTTCGATGGCCTACAGGCAGTGAAACAATGCAGAAAACGGCGATTAATGAAGTAAAATTAATTACAGCTGGCCTACATGCGCCGACAAAAATTGAGGAAGCATTATTTAATTTTGTTTCTTTAAAAACAAGTATTTAAAATCAGCATTTATATTATGAGAATAAAGTTATATAATATTTTAAACAGTGGATTTATCATGATATGTTTGTTTATAATTTTTCCTGAGCTGATTCAATCATAAGGTACAACTTGCCTTATTTGCTTACATAAATACCCGGAAAAACTATGCAGATCTGCAATGGCTAGCTTTGCTTGTTTTTTTATCCTATATTGGCAACTATCAATTTTAAGTTTAAATATTCCATTGCGAATTGCCGTTTTAGCGAAATTTTTGCTCTTTATCCAATGCAATCGTGCAATGAGAAAGTTGTTCCGTTAAAATATACAATAACAAAAGAATAGGGTAGTTTCCTTCATCAAAGAAAACGAAATTCAATGATTGCAATTCCTTACCCACCATCAGTGTATTCATAATAAACAAATTATTTGGTTTTAGAAATCTCAGTTTAAACGAATGGCAACGGTCAATTCAACCTCATTTGAAAAAGGCCAGATTGGCGCCCATGCGATTCCACTCCGCGTGACGTCACAGGGATCTAGTTTCTATACGAGTAGATAGGACTTTTACATCGTCTGAGATTACCAATGCATGCATGAGGCACAGAGCTCAGGGAAACATCTCTTAATAATCACCTATTAGCATTGCCTAAGGTTGGAAAGTTTCCTTTGTTTGATAGGGTATTAATAATCCTTATTTAAGCCAAGCGCTACCAGCTAGCATGGTACTCGGCTACCTGCTAGCATCCTGCGTCATATCAGCGATCAAACCCTCGCCCCAAGGTCACCTCACTTGCGGCAGCGGGAACCAGAACGACGTCACACGGAGATTTCCCGACATTCATAATTAGCCGTCGCGTTTTCGCGCGCTTGAAAATGTTCACTTTTCATTTAATCGCGAAAAATAGATATCGTCATTTAAAAATCTAAAAGCGTGAAATTCGAACTCCAGGAGTAATAATTTTTCGATTTAGGCAATAAAAAATAATAGGAAACTACCCTATTTAAGAGGAAGTTATTCTTTTTCATGACTTATAGGATGTGGATTTAATATCCTATATTTTTTATTCCACATCATGGGATTCTAATAAGTCATGCGTATTGGACGGCTCTGAGTGGTTTTTCTCCGCGATAAAAACCTCATAATTTCGTTCCCTCGCATATATCGTTATGGGCGACTGCTTTTTATCAAGATATTACTTCAATATTTTACGTCGTATTGAAAATTTGGCGGATTGATTTCCGTTTGATGCAAATGGTAGAACGAAAGAATTTATTTCATCCCGATTGTAGCACAAGTAATGGAAAAGCCATACTTTTTATAAGCTAAATGATAAAGAGTTAAGTGTTCTGAGGAGATAAATGGCGCTAATTATCCATGTAAATAGTGCTTCAAAGGAAAATTTAGACTTTAGGATTAACTGATGGAATTGTTTTTCTAATCTGTTTTCCTGTTACACTGGCTATTTTATTTATATTTCAAACTAAGTGAACTTTGACTGTGGCATGAGAAAATTATTTCACAATCAGGATTGAGTTACATGGCAGAAGAAAGCATAAATATCGTTTTCACACCCCGATATTTCACTTGCCATTGCCTAAATTTTCAACCCCGAATAAAAAAAGGCGCATTGTTTTTTTATAACCTTTTCATCTTTAAGAGACTCGAGATACCCTCTCTTTGCTCCAAAATTCAAACAGTATCTGCGTATAAAATAAAATAATGATAATATTAGCATGTCTAACGTGTTGATTCCATGATAGATAATTTTCCACGGGAATATATTGACTCTAACACATACATATTTCAATGGGAGTTAAGTCGTGTCTTGGGCGTCATACTTTGTACCACGGTAGACGACACCTCACTTTGTTTCATGTGCCCATTTAATAAAGAGTGACCATAAGTATGATCGATGAAATTGAATTCTTAGGTGCTTTCTTCGAGTGTTCGGCGGGCAATAAAGCGTGCGCTTGTGGTATTGCGGCCACAGAGGGTCTCCCTCCCACACGACGTGAAGAAACTCCACGCTTTCGGGAAATATGAGCGCGCAGAATTAGAGCGTTGTAAGGGCCCGAATGGAAGGGAAGGGGGGGGGGGGAGGCTGCGGGAGGGGTGGGCAGGGGGGAGCGTTATGAAGCAGGAGAGAGCGAGTTCTTTACTTATGAGAGGAACGTGCCCTCTTGTGGGTTCTCTGGGGAATGGTGGGGTGGGAATGGGAAGGGTGTGAGATGAGAATGTGCAGGAATGGACGGCCGAGGTCTGATGAGATGGAAGAGAGGGGGAGGAGGAAGAATGAAGAATGGAAAGAGAGAGAGAAAGGGGAAGGTGTGATGAAAGTGGAAAAAATGGGAATATGTTCGAAGGGTACGTGCAAAGCTATTAAGACATGGACATTGTCAAGTCAGGGAGAAGAAACCCTTAGAAAATTTGAATTAAATATCATAGGGAGAATATATGGTCCATTTTGACCAGGAGAGCTACGGAGAATTGGAATGAACATGGAGATACGTGAAATAGTAAAAGTAAAGAATATGGTTAGATTAGCATGGTAATTTTGGCTTGTGTGATTGAGCCATGTAATTAGGATGGTTAATGACTGAATGCCTAATAAGATAATACTTAATAGCAAGATAGAATTAGAGAAAGAGAGAGATTGAGAATTGAAATGAACGTGGGGATAAATGAAATGCTAAAAGGGAACGATGTAGTTATAATTGCCAAGTCATTTCGGATGGCATGGTTTTCACATGTAGAAAGGATGGAAAAAACAGTATGTCCAAGACAATGCTTAATATCAAGATGGAATTGATCAGAAGAAGAGTTACACTACGGAGGAGATGGCGGCAGGATGTGGAGGATGATTCAAGGAAATGGGAGGTGATGAAGTTGAAGGGAGAAAGCAGGAAGAATAGAGCAGGCATACAGTAGAGAAAGCGAAGGCACACGCCGGGCGGTAGTGCTGAAAATGATGGTGTTCGGAGGATTGGGAACATCATGGTGTAAGAAGATAAACATGATTTTGTTCTTTACATGCGAATTGTATTAGTTAAGTTCTCTTGGGTTTCACACCAGTTCAATGAGTTTCTAACTGTTTGCGTTTCCGTGACTGAGTCCACCATTGTTTTCAAGGAATAAGGTGATTTTTTTTAACTTGTAAAATCAGTTTTCCTACCATTGCAGTTTATATTGCTGCTGCTGAGCTCATCATAAACTACGTTTCCACTGTTGACCAAATCCTGAAACTTGATGAGGAGATTTATCGCAGAACTCTTTCCATTGGAGACTAGTCTCAGAGGACTCGAGTCTCAGAGATTTATCTAAAATATAAGTCCACTGAAGAAAATTTCTGAACGTTACGCAGCCATTAGCATCCTGAGATCTGAGACCAGTCTCAGAAGAATAAAATTGTTTTAATTGTGTGTCTATTTCTCGGCCGTTGGGAAACATGTGAGTCTACAGGCGACAATTAAAATATCTGAGAATTTTCGGACGTTGTCTCATAAATTGGTCTCACTCGCATTTCCATACAAGACTCCACTCTCCAGATATTTAGCCTTTAGCTTTATTGTAACATGGTGACATTTAATTAGTTGGTCTCAGATTATAAATCCGATTGGAAAATTGTTTTATAATTGTGTACATTTTAATAAACATAGGAAAAGTCTTTAGGGCATATTTTGAAAGCAATAAATTAATTTTTCTGACCATCACTCTTTATTTCGATTGTTTATAAGCGTATCGTATCTCATATGTAAAGCCCTAATTGACTGACTGATTCATTTACTTTTAGTTTTCAAATGAAATTATCATGTACGAGTGTAAATAATGAATAAAGAGTCTTTTATGTCGTCTCCATGACAAAGAGCTGGAAGACAACAGTGTGACTTGATCGGAAGAGTCTTGGAAGAAGTTGTATTTATGTTATGTAAACCGTCTTCTTGACGTTTTAGTACGAAACGTGCTTTTTGCTTCCGAGGGTGGAGGATGTGGCATGGAATGAGTAGGAGTGGGAAAGGCCTTGCTTTGATGGGATGAGAAATGGAGAATCGAAGAGAAGAAGAAAATGAGAGGGAGAAGACGGAGCAATGTGGTGAACGTGGTGGAGGAATAGCTGGGGAGATTGGGATCAACGAAGTATAGTAAGGAAGGAAAAATAATGGAATGAAATACTATGCCGCACTTCCACGTATAATAACTATTTATGATTCCAAATTCTATGCATGGAAAATCGGAATTGTGTACGGGGAGACAATGCAAAGTATTTCATCTTAATATTTTAAATGGAATTTCAATAAGCGTTAGCCTCAACCATCATATCAAGGGAGGAATAATTTGAGAAATTTTGGCGCCAACGGAATGGGCCAGAAAAATATTAGTTTGATAAATGATTGACAGTACGAAAATTGAATTATCCTAAATTCACATTTCAAAAATGATAAATTTTCCTCTTTTTTCAACACAGGTATATCCCTGGATGGTAATAGCGACCTCATTATAAGGTTTTATAAGAGATATTGAGCTGTTAAAATAGCGTCGTGTCGTGGGTCAAAAATTAATACTTACAGCGTTAGCGTAGCAAGTAAGGCATAAATGCTAGAATTTAAGTAATAGTAAGGCAATAAGTACTAAAATTTTCTTCACGTTTTTGATTTTTTTCAGATGATTTGAACCATAGTATCGATACATTAACGGTATATTTAGCGTTGAAGAACTTAATTTTTTTACTGTTTGAGTTTTTACCATGCAATATTATGATGATAATTGCTTTAACCCTTCTCCAGTAATAGTTTTCCCATAAAAGTTGTATCATTTGAATGAATCGTATTTCATATTTTTGGCCATCTTATGATGCTAGGACTGCCTGAGAATCATTGTCACTCACCCACTCATTAAAATTCAAGTCAATGTTTGGCCTCGCCAACAAGTTGTCTCCAGAATCCTCTGTCCTCCGCCATGTCCTCCTCACCCCCAACTATTCAACCACTTGGTCATTCCATCTTAGCCTTGGTATTCCCTGTGAGCGCCTTCCTTCCGACTGACCTCTCCACACTCTTCTTGTTATTGATCCTTCTCCCTTATTATTATTAAGATCAAGCCTCGCAATACTCCTAATTCTTATCACAGCCACAATATCTGGTCTTCTCTACAGGTTCCTGAACTCTCTATTATTCAGTATTCTCCATACCTCTCCTTCAAATTTTGGCCCCTATCCTTCAAATTATTTTCTTTTCAAATGTCTTTTCTTGGTAAGCTCAACAGATTCAGGCTTCAATTGGTGGAAGTTAGACATGAAAGATTGTAGCACTTTCCGCAAGAATTTTTAATGCGTACAACGCGTTTCGGCTAACTGAGCCATCATCTGATACAAGACCGTCTGTTTTGTAAGGATCCATCCATACCTTTGCCCCATACAAGAGAACTGGCTGTATTATGGCTGACTATATACTTATGTGAAAATCAGTGTCGAAGAGTATCTTTTTTGCCTTTTGATAAAAAAAAATTATTTGAGGCTTTTCTACACCTTTCAGGCTTGTTAAACGATTTCTTACCAATTGAATTTCGCCCACGTATTGCCACGCGCAAGTTATGGGTCCTTAAAGTGAAGGAAATTTCATAAACCATTGCTCTAGAAAAAATAGTGATCGAGAAATTAACGAAGTGTCTTTGGATATTAAATTAAATTTTCTTAGAATTAGAAGAGTCGATTGAGTGGCAAAGATAGTCACAATTGTTTCCTTTGTAATGCAGAATAAGTCCAAAATTTTTAACGGTCACCAATTATCTGAAATTCAATGCGATCACATAGTAGCACGTTGCGTGGAAAAATCTAGCGTGCAAAATGTAATGGAAGACACAACTTCTGCTGAATTTATTGCATTGCAAATATTTAATAAAGAAATGGTTGTCGCCCACTTTGGTTCTTCAGGATCGGCAGGTGCGTCTTGCTGAGAGGTTAAAAGATGTGGAGAATGCATGAGAATGAGCGGCCGTGGTCTGGTGGGATTGAAGAGTGGGGAACGAGGGGGAAATGAAAGGGAAAGGCTGAGGGCTTGATGAACGGGGAGAAGATGAGAGTGCGGTTGGAGAGCGTCGTAATAAGGAAGCAATAATTTGATCAGTCTCCCGGCACACCAAGTGAGCGAGGGAAAGAGGTTTTCTTTTTAATATACGTTTGAAAAACTCATTCCGTAATTTTTGGCCCATTGCCTTGGTAGTTTTCTTTCTTTTTAAATAGGAAATCGTAGGCGGTCGATAAATGAGGTTAGGCCTAGCCGTCAAGGAACGCATCACATTTCAATTTTAGGTTGCAATACGCATCATGATATTAAAACGAATGCATTGACAACTTCAATAGAAGCTGTGGCCTAAAAATCTACACTATCCTCAACTCTATAACAGCCTGTCCTTTATTTTATAAATTTCACTCCTGCCCTACGCGCACCCACTCCCTATTACTCCAAATTATCCCCAGATTATTATAACGTATTCATCGGTCTCAATTTTTCCGCCTCTCCTCACTTTTTGATTCCTTTCCTGCGAACGCTGATCCATTTTCTCCATCCCCGAACGTCCGCACAAACTTGTCTCTTTCTCACCTCTCTGATAATCACTGCTAGCATCACTTATTATACGTTTCTTAACAATTGTTTCGATTCTCTCTGTTACATTTAATATATATTATTTGTTATTGGGCCACTGTAAATATGGCAATATTGATACATGTGGATATTTTTGATGAAATAAAAAATGAAATAAATCAGCTGCCCACGCAAATACATACCTACATAGCACTGGAGTTTTTTATGGCGCGATCGGTGTTTTATGATTGGTTGTGAAATTTTTGACGGGAGAGGGTGAAATGATTTATTTGAGTGGCTGAAGACGAATGAATCGATCTCATCAATTGAATAACATCATTATGAAAATTAATTCCATAATTAGCCGTACCCGGTGACAGTGGGATAAAGTTCTCGCCTGTCAAGTCAAAGGCCGTGGGTTTTAGTCCCGCCTTGGTGGGTGCATTCAAGGGATGGGTGTTTGCCCTTGTTTTTGATTTTTAGAAACATCTAACGTAAGGTAAATAATCAATAACACCCCCTTAAATGATCCGTTTTCACGAAGATGAAAAAAATGAATATAAGTAAAATATCGGTATTTATAAAAAACTTTTTTTTTTTAAATAGAGAGTAATGACGATTAATTTTGTTTGAAACGAGTGCTGGAGAGCCTGGTAGGACTAATATTAATAATTTATATTAATGGTACGGGATATTAATATGGAGACATATAATCCTCACCCACGATTTATTCTTAGAGTGATCGAAAGCCGAATTTTTACGTTTTAGTGAATTTAAATACAGTTTCTGGAAAAAGCGTGTTTTTAAATAGGCATTAGGTTTATTTTTTCTACTTTTTAGTGTTGATTAATGCAGTTGATTAAACCAGAGATATTAAGTAAATGTCTATCGAAAAACATATTGGCTAACGTTGTCTAACGAGATAATTTAAAACTATTTTTACATATGGAAACATCGGTAATGCATCAGAGAAAAACGGAACAAAATTTCAAATGTTGCCGATTATTAAATGTTATATTTGCCATGAGAAGCAATCAAGTGTGGTAATTTTGAAGCCGATCTGACAATGGCAAGTGGGTCGAAAATCAATTCATCTATGAAACAGACAATGAGACGAAACAATTTAAGAATATAAGATTGTAAAAATGAAATGTAATTATTACAATTTTCGGTTGCTGTTTTTCAGACTCACAAATATCCTCGGAATAAATTCAAATTAATTGCTTCAAATAAACGTCCTCTAAAGGTAAAGCAAAATCGTGAACTACTTTGGCGAAATGAGCGAGACGAATCGTTGTTTTGAGTAATAGGAGACCTAAACATTTATATCCTCTTCTGCATTAGTGCGGGATGCGAGTGATGATCAAACGGTATCTGGGAAGCGGAGGAGACGGAGAAGATCAAACGTCGAAAACGTACAGTGTTCTATGCTCCAAGGGACTCAATTTGACGTCAAAGATAAAACAGGTTTCTCATTTCTACTTGAATTAATTTGAACTAGACGACGGGGTGACATGACTTCAAACGCGCCCTAAAGGGAATAGGTTTTCGAATGAAACCGCGTTCCTTTTGTGATGAATGGGAATAGGCTGGCTTTTGGAATTAATTGGGTAACCGCCCTTTTTTTTGATAATCTGAACATTTGCTTGCTATGTGTGAATTTTCGAGACATGTGCGATATAAATTCGAGAAAGGATTTTAATTCCTCTTTCATAAGAGTTCATGTGTGGCGATTTAAACATCACTTAAATTTGAACCAAACATTTAACTTTTTTGTGGGAACATTTAATCGTGAAACAGAATCATGCATTCGTAATGTAGATTTGTTTATATCTACTTTGATGTTGAAAAGTGTACGTGAGATAGTGAATAACTTATAAAATGAGATCAATTATGTCAAGGTTATTACATAAGCCTAGAGCATTCATTACGGTGGATGATCATTACAACTGAAAATAGCGGATTCAATATTTTTGCGTCGCGGTTCCATCTAGTGAAGATTTAACTACCAATAAAACTGTGATCAAATGCATGAGAATGATCGGACATTAATTTTCGAAGATACCGAAGTTATTGAGTTAGCTATTGATGGATCAGTTTGATAGCAGTTCGAATAGGAGATGAAATAGGCGCTAGAAATGCGGGCGGTTGAGTTAGTGCGCGGAGAGTGTATCGGTGGTGAAATGAAGAGTGGGCTTTCATTCCATTAAATCAGAGGCCATCATCAGAACACACGATTGAGTGGACATGAAAAGCGTGAATTGCACTCCGGAAGGCTGATATACGCGTCGAATTGTGAGAGAATTAGATCCGTTGAAACGGAGCTGAGTGAGAAGCAACGGAAAAAAACTGAGGGCAATTGGAATCGACCTAAATAGAGTGTTATAGGTACTACGTACTGGTTTAGTGAAATGTTCTCGAAAAAAAAGCTTCGTTTGTGCTTTGTATTTGTGAGGATTTGACTTTCAAGTAAAACAACGGAACGCTGTTAACGGATTTTGAATACCAATGTTGGGCTCAGTGTTATTTACCGAAAGGAGCAGAAAAAACTACCTGCTAGCACATTGACTTAAATGTGAATAAAATAATTAAGTGGATCAATAATTCTTTTTAGTTAGTAGATTTATTGAGCTAAGTTTGTTAGTATCGTTATATATACTACCGTGCAAAAGCTGTTTGGTGCAAAAAAAGGAGTTTCGTAAATAGTTAAATCATTGGCTGTCAACCGGTTTGCCAAACCTATTAAGGGCGTATTAAAAATTTTCTCTGTAGTAGTAATACAACGCAACATCTTGAGAAAAGTGAGTAAATAGGTTTAATTTAGTTCTACACTCAGTTTGAAGGTGATATTGTAGTCATAAAATTATATCCAAAATGTAGGCAGGAGAGAAGTTTACCGTAAAAAGCTAATTTAAAAAAATTGGAAATTCATATTTGAGGAACATATTATGATATATTGTTACTCTCAGCACATTACGTTAGAAAATAGTTCCTAAAACAGTAAGCAGTGATTGTTGTCGTGTCAAAATTCGGTAACACATTGGTAACACGGTTATAGTAACTGAAAATATGAATGACGCATTGCGAAAAAAACGAACAGACGTAATTCATCACTAAATAATTGAGGCCAAGAAAAATAAATCGAACAACTGAAACGATAGAATAAACAAAATGAGTACTATGTAATGCTTGTTCAGGAAGATGAAGGAGACGTTAAACTTACTTGAAATAAAATTTCAATGGATATTTATGCATTTTGAATAATCATCTACATCTACATACTACTCCGCAAGCCGCTTCAACACCAGCCGTTTATTAATAAAAAGGAAATGCTCTAACGTAGCTTCGGCTAGCATTCATTGGAGTCCTTTATCGTTCAAGGGAAAACGACTTCCCATATTCATCCATTCGGCGGACTATCTCTCTTATTTTATCGTTTCTGTCGGACTGGAAATACTGTGGGGTCCTAATTTGCTGTTCTCCGTATCTCTCTGAAAGATGTCTATTCTCAATTACTGAACAATTTAAGCCTAACACGCAGTCTCAGAGTCTCTAGTGGCCCCCAGCCTAATTTATATAACGGAGGGAATCATCTGTGAAACGCGTTCTGTGGGCTCGTATCAGATTTTGATGCTTTCCTTTGTATTTTACTAAGTTCACGGATTGAGTCTGCGTGCGCCGGATCCCATATGCCCGCTGCATATTCAAGGTGTGGCCGGACGAGTGCGAAATAGCTCCTATCTTTTACTTTTTCATCCGAAAAACTTGCCACAAAACACTCTTGACGAATCCAAGCTTCCAATAATTTTGGATTCAAAAGGAGAACTGCATCAAATGGAGCCTTTTCTCCTTTTGATATATTATGCGCGATGCTTGCATCACCTGAAATTGTGAATCACCGCGGATAAATTGGTTAATTAGAAATATATTTAGAGTAGCTGTCCAATTATGCACTTTATGCACTCAACCATTTCAAAAAGAAAAGCGGGGCTCTAAGTTAACTCGCGATGCATGCATTAATTTGGCAGAGAATGAAATCCAGTGAATGAGGGAATGCAGCCCTTTGAAAATTTTGACCGTGGGCGCATTTGATTGCCGAGTGAGTGAACCGTGTATCGAATTCCTGGGAGTCGGTCGCCCCGAAAATGATGTCGCATAGCAACCACTCGATGTACGCTCGACAAATGTTATATGTGAACTGGAAAATAACTTGCGTCTCAACCAAAAATCGCTGGAGTGGGATGAATTTAGCATTCTCTTTAGGAATTACACGGGAGAGGATGGAAAAAACATGGCAATGGATGACTTCATAGAAAGAAGAATGTATGATAAAGGAAAAGGGAATTTTAAGATGCGCGGTAGCTGTGTTCTATAGCTGATCGGTCTGGGCATGAATTAGGGGTTCTTAATGCATGTCCCAAGCGATCATGAAATTGCATACGGCTGCATGAAACATAAGGAACTGCATGTAACAGCGTATTTGGAGAGAAGTTGTTTTTTTCATCTTCATGGAGGAAAAATTTTGAATTATGTTTCTCATGCAATACCGCGCGGAAATATCTGAAAATTTTAAGTTTTAGTTTGCAGTTCATTTAAAAGTAAAATAAAGTAAATGTAGATTGAGATTCAACATTTAAAAAATAGTTGAGCATGCATTAGAGAAATTCTACTAAAAGGGCAGCACATTAGAGGAAAACGGATACAGCAGTAAGAACATCTAGAAGAGGAATGCGTTAGCAAAGGAGACATTCAGAAACAGGACAGAGCTGAGGGAGGATCCTTATGCAACAGATTAAAGAAAGGGCTAGTGAAGTAAACGATCTGGGGTGTAGCGCTCTACGGTGCGGAAATATGGAAACTTAGGAAGGAGGACGAGAGAAGACTGGAGGATTTTGAGATGAGGGAGTGGTAAAGAATGGAGAAGGTGAAGTGGACGGAGAGGAGGAGGAACGACGAAGTGCTCGACTTGATGGGTGAGGTGAGGGAGTTACTATAGGTGATACGGAGGAGATATAACAGGGTTCCCACTCAACCGTGAAAACCTAAAAACCGTGAGTAAGCCGTGAATTTCGTCTACCGTGAAAAAAACCTGGAAATAGCAGTGAATTTCATCATAAAACCTTAAAAATCTCTCAAACTTATAGAAAAAGAACTACAATTGACAGATCAAAATAAAAAAAAGATATTTAAATCATGTTTCAAGGCCGAGACACATAGAGATACATTTATCTCCACTCGTATATTCGAAGTGCAATTATTGGTGCCTTGTGCCATGACGACACGTTGATCTTGAGCCTGTGATTGGAAGACCGGCAAACAAAGTGTTCATTAACCTTGGCGAAAAATCAGACCCTTCTTTACTTCCCTTCCATGCTCCCTCCATTTTGCCACTCACGACCTTAAGCTACACCTAAATTTTGTTATCGATAGGTCACGTCTTGAGAAATAGCACTTTCATTGCTACGTTTGAATTCACGGCGCCTGTCGCGGTTGATAAATTTTTAGTTTACGTGCGGGCGGTGATTGTTACGTCGTCAATATTTCTGCCTAAAATGGCTCATCAACAGACCGTGAATTCGACGATATTTAGGCCGTGAAAACCTGGAAAAAACCATGAATTTTGTTATTTAGTTAGAGTGGGAGCCCCGCATAAGGTATGGATGGAGCGAATACTGAGTGACGATAGGACGTTCAAAACAGCGTTAGAGGGTAAAATGTTGGGTAAACGAGAAAGAGGAAGGGAAGAGGGTTTTCAGGTAAAATAATCTGAGCATAGTGCGACTTGGAGAAGGATTTACGAGTTAGGAGGGGAGATAGGCCAGGGTTATCGGTAAAATGCTCCATGTAAACCTCCATGTTGAATAATTAAAATAATGTTAATAGTAGACTATAATATGAAAGATATAATCGGCACTTCATAATTTCAGCATGTTGCATATTTGATATACTTTTTCGCAAGATACTGATGCAGTCATATTTTCATAAAATCATAATTTAGATTCATTCTACAGTTAAAATGTATTTAAATGGACATTCAGTGTTTTCGCATCGAAACTGCGTTAGTTAGTGCGTTCAAAAAAACACAAAATATTTGCCTCAAATGTAATATTTTGCTTATAAAATCTTTAAAAACTAAAAAAAACATTATGTATAAAATTTTAAGCAATTATATTTAAGCTATTATTAAACTATATTTTTCGTCGTTTAAAAAAAAAGCTGCACAAGATATTGATTCCGTCATATTTGTTGTAAAAATTTTAACCGCGTGTCGGTTTTACAGCTCACATTTTCTGTATCATTGTTAAGAAATTAACCGAAATCATTTTCATATGTATTATGTCTATCTATTTCATTACGTTTATCCCTTAAAATTGTTTGCATTAATTATATTATAATTATAAATCTACAAATTAAACATCACACATTGAAATAAGTATCGAGAGTTTAATAAAATTCCCCTACATTGTGGGTATGCGAAAAATTATTCATTTACTTCGTTCACTGTCTGATTTTTAGGTCAACTAGTTAATACAGAAAAGGGAGGAGCATATGCAAATGGCGAATATGTGAATGGAGAAGGATGAGGGGAGAGGGAGTGAGGCATTATGGGTAGCACGGAGAGGAATTGGGTTGTAAGGGTGCGGTGCCCTCGAAGCAGGAGGGAATTTGGGAGTGGGAGGGGACGTGCTGAGGGGCACGCCGGGAAGGGTTTGGTTGGGGCGCATTTAAATGGAATTCGCCTCTATTATGAACGGAAGCTTGCAATGAAAAGCCAGTCGTGTGAGGAATTATAAAAAAAGAGGAGTCAAATAGCTTAATAAACGCATTCTAGGTCATAGATTCACGATGCATAACATATTAGTTGGAAAAGTTCGCAAAATATGTTATATATTACCTCACCTTTTTAAGCAGTGGGCGTTATGGCTTGCATGCACGTCACAAACGGTTAGTCACTGAAGGGTAACGGATACGGCAGAAAAGAAATTAGGATAAGAATTGCGTTGCGAAGGCTTTCATGAACAGGAAGGGGCTTCTGAGAGGATCGTCATATTATAGTCTGAGGAAAGGACTAGTGAAGAGTTTGATTTGGAGTGTAGCGTTTTACGGTGTGGAAACGTGGACAAGAGAAGACTAGAGGCTTTCTTTCGGTGTGTGAATTCAAGGTTCGATTCCACAGCATGCCTACTTTTTGCAGGAGATACTTGCTCACTGTCTCACTTTTAAACTTACCTGTTTCCGAACCTAAATACCAAATAAATTATATAAAATGTACAGTCCGTGTGTCTAACCACCAATGCAGGAATATTGGAGCGATAAAGCCATTTAATCTTATCCCGGCTGCTAGCCAACCGTCCTCAGTGGCGCGGTGCAACGCTCAATTTAAACCTGGATTCCGAATAGGCAAGTGTAGGAAAGATTTTTTTCTCCACGTTGTTGTATATTCCTTTCCGAAGGATTCTGCATAGGAATCTTCGAGGAGCACTAAACCATATCAAGCATTTTACTCTGTATAGGCCCAAAAATAAAAAAAATATATAATTAAATATTGTTATAAAATACTTAATTAAATTAAAATCAAAGCGGAATTGAGATTTAGCTTTCTGCAGTTTTCTTGCTCAACCGATTATGATTCAACCGCGCTCATGACTCCTCAGCTTCATTTTTTAAGAAAATATAAGTTTTAAGACACATTTGTCACAAGACTTACGAGTTGTGCTCAGAAAATAACGGACATGAAAAAATTTATTCGTCTACATTATTGTTGTCGCTTTCAAAACAGACTAAAAAAGACAAAACACGACCGTTCAAGAGATGCTCCCTCTTTAGAAGACTATGTTGACAAAATTAAAGACATATCATGAGTTAAAGACTTGTCGTGAGATATGATGGTGCGATGAAGTTGATACATAGTAGAAGAAAAATTGGTAAGGAAGTAAGGGAAAGGAAGGTCTCTCTAAATATTTCGTTGGTGAATAATAATAATGTTCAATAGAAGAAATTAGTAGGTGTTTAAAGATAAGTAATTAGATGAGAGCAATGAGTGGAGAGCTGCGTAAAGCCAATCTTAGAACAACTTGCTGGACTGCCTTGCGGAGTTGCGGGTCTTGAGATCCGGATAAAGACACGTTATTTCAATCGAAATACGGGTTGCAAGCATAGCAACGCATAGAATCCCAAGAAAATCCCAAATCCCATAGAATCCCATTTGAAAAGAAACACTTGCGATAAAGCGACACTTTTTTATCCTAATTTCGAAGATCTTCTTGGGCAATGAGGAGTTACAGAAGCGACCTTATTGTTTTAACTCTTTTGCATATACCTACTTCGCTGTCTTTAACTCACACTAATTCAATTCACTCACTCTGAAGACGATGGGAGAGTGTCCCGTGGAAACGTTGGTCTGTATAGATATTTCACTCGGTGGAAATCTCGATAAGACTTCGCTAGAATCTTCAAATCCTTGGTTGCTGATGATTAGAGATACGAGAAAATCTAATTTTCATTTTTATTTTACCGCACTTTCAATGACAGTTTATCGCATTTTCTAGCGTCTATTTTTTATTTTCATAATGAGGTAGATGGCGATAAAATGTAGTGAAACACAGTTATATGACGAAATACAGAATATTTTAAACATTTATGCTGTAGAGCAATAATAAATTAAGGAATAAGACATATAGTGGCGGAGGTGTAGCTTGCCCGCGCCCACTTGTAGTTCGCGGCCACGTAGAGTCCCAGCCAACTAGCAGCTGGCCAGTCGCTCACATTCTTTAAGCGGTGAGTGTCGGCGGAACATTTAAACTGTGCTCGGCACAAAATGTACAAATTTTGCCATCGGAAAGGCAAATTTTCGTTAAAATATCATGAAAATCCAGTCATCGCATATATGTCGCATTTATAGCATTTGCGATTTTCACGCATCTCTATTGATGATGTAAAATTCCTGTGAGGGTTTTCGCGGCGATGTTCTTGATGATTTAATTTTTCCGGGTACTCCAGCTATCACAAACAGCTATGTACAAGCTGTCGTCACTTGCAGCAGACGAATGCACACGAAAAACTGCACTCCCGTAGACGATGTGCATTTGTTTTTCCGAAGTTCCAGACGCAAGTATTTATTGGATTTGATATTGTTTAGTGGCATTTGGACCACCTCGATATCTCTCGTGTGTAATAGAGTGAGCAATTAACCCCGTGCAGAGTGAAGAGGATATGAAGTCGGGCTGGTGTTTAAAGAGGAGGAACGGTAGGCGGAGTAGTTCGCCGGAGGCAACACAGAGGGCGTGGGAGTAGCTGGGCCGAGCGGAAAAAAAGACGAGTGGAGGAAGCGCACCACCTGCGTCAGAGGAAAATTAATTATCGAATTTTTTTTCGCAACGCATTCGGGACGAGATTGAGACTAACTAGTGCTGCTGGAGGGCAATTCGCTGATGGAACAATTACTGCGACATCCACACGAGATCCGCACCACCCCTTGCGGTTCAGAATTACGTCATGCATGAAATTTTTCGCACCCCCTACAAAAATTGCTAGTACCTACGCTGCTGGCGGGAGAAGCTGAGAGGGAAGATTTCGAAAGAGCGCGTCGAGGTTTATCGCGTTAAATCTTTCGGCTCACCGCCGTTTATCGTGAAATATTGACGGGCATCGTGCGTATCCTGACCTGGTTTTGCTCAAACGCTTGGTGCTTGCTTCTCTCCGTTGGAAACTGCAGAGACTGATTTTTAAGGAGTTTCTCTGAGGCACGAATCGAAAATATATACCGATACATGTATGGAAAACCGGCCAATTTTTATTTCTCGCCATTGCGCCCATCCCTCTTTCATGAAATAAAAAATTCATTGCATTCACAGTTACTTTTTTCAATTTCAGCCTTAACTTTTGTTTTATTTTAAAAGAGCAAACCCTATTTGGTATTCCGTCAGGTATTTTAACTGCTTTTTTCCCCAAACTCGTTCATTTGGGCGAATGTAGCGATCTAATTATTTTCGATAGCAATATAGTTCCTTTTTGGCGAAGCCCTACATACATTTCACAGAGAAAATAAATTCCTCAAGTAAAAGTCGTTTTCTTTTCATTTGTACAGGTCATGAGGCGTTATTTAGAACTTAAGGATTTGGCTTTCTTTCACTTGCGCAAGCTAATAAGGAGTGAAGGTAAGTTAACTGTGAGCACACAGATTTTAAATACACTAGGTATTTAAAGGCTCTTTTTTACATCTTCGCAGTGGTAGATACACATTGTTTTATTCACTAGGTGAACTCACCATTCCTAGAGACGTTTGTAGTTCAGAAATAGTTAATTCTATTAGAAATTTGAAAGCGACTTAGTTGCTGGACGTACTAAATTGGAACAGAATATCGAGGGCAATGTTTAGGACTTTTGGAAAGGGATGTGATATGGGCATTTGTCAATTCATATTTAATTATAATTAAATATGAATTGACGTTAATTATTATTGGTTGAGGAAGGAGTTCGTACAATATATAATAGCAATAGAAAACAACAGTATGTAGTGATAGGTAGATATATTCGTACTTTGTTATTGTACTGACGTCTGCTTTTTTCTGAAATTACGAATAATTGATGCAGCTTCGTACAGAACAATCTCATGGTCTCTTCTCCGCTACTTCCTTGTGTCTGGCTGTTCCAGCAACTCTCTTTGATCATCCATTTTTAAATTTTCTGATTTCATTCCCTCCATTTTGTCCTTTTCAACATATTTGAAGCCTGAACTTGTAGTTATTCTCTAGCAGTCTTCATTCTCCTCACTGCGCCCCACAATCGGTGACTTTCAGCATGCCTTGCACAATATTTTTACATTTCCCTCTATTCCTGGCAATTCAATCATATCCCCTGTTACCGTTAGAGCACAACTATATTCGCATTTTCTGAAAATTAGATTTACTCATCCCTGTGTTTTTTTACTTTTATTTACGTTAATGTCTATTTATTGCATGCTCTTTCAACTGAATTTCCTGATAAATACAACACTGCAAAAACCGTAAAAAGCGAGTAGGAATGCATCGACACCGTTCGTTCTTTTTCCTTTAAACTTCCTAGTTTAAACTATCTTCATCGCATTAATTGCCACATGAAAAATTTCCCTGGGCCAGGACCCATCCACAGTTCATTGGCTTTCCGGGGCACTGCGCTGACCACACGCTATTCATGGTCCCTGATTTTCATGGAAATTTTACGGCGTTCGCAGGACAGGATTAAAATACTCCACATAAATCTATCAATTTTCAGGGAATATGTGTGCATTATATCCTTGGAAATATTCACCAAAGCATCAAACTTGACATTTTTCCTCAATATAGTTCATATTTTTTGGGTGTCCAACTAGGTCAGGTTTTCTCTTTCCTGCTTGTTTCTAGAGGGCAGATTCTGCGGAATAACGGAAGATAACAAAACGGATTAAACCCAATAGATCGTCAGGAAAGAACTAAATCCTAAATTTTGCCTCAGTGTTTATTCTCTGAGGTGAGAGTTGTATGCTTTTGACTCAGTTATATGTTAAAAAGCGTCTAAGTTGTATGTTCTGATAATTTTTTGGCCATGACATTGGCGTAACCATGGGGAGGGATGACTAAAATACACCCATCCAGCAGACTAAAATGTAAAAAATATTTGTATCACAGCAATTCTGATCGATTCAAACAGATTAATGAAATATTTTTATTTAGCTATCCCCACTAAAGTTTTCAATTTTGTAGTCGATTTGTATAAATAACGAATTCAAGCTGTATTGAATTAAATAGGTCTTTATATATTCCCCATATTTTTTAAAATACCAACCGCAGCTGAGCGCCATGGTCACGTTTAACAAATTAATGTTAAATTTAGGTTAATTAAATGTAACCATTAATTTGCGAAGCGCGACCATGATGCTGAGACGCTGAATCCGTCGCTGAATGAGTCGTTGTTCGGTAAAATATGTGGAACATGCAAAGTATAATTTGATTCGATAGTATTTTTTCATTAAATGTTGCCTGAAGGTATTTTTTTATTCGCAATGAAATTCTAACAGATTTCTTTTATCTCGAGCGTTTTCACCCAGTTTAGTGTGCTATTCAATCTGATCCATCCCTTTTTCCCCAAAATCAGGTCCTAATTTCGTCAATGGATCAGGTGATATCGCGGACTTAAACGCGCCAGACGTAGGACGTAAGACAACCGGGTGAGTGATCTTGGGGAAATCGGTCGGAGAAACCTAGTACATTTCATTTTCATGATAAATTCAAAATATTCTCTTATAATAATTCATATTTTCTAAATCGTGCTCCGTCGACTGACGGCCGCAAATACTTAATTCTCTGAAAATTCATAAATTCATACTAAATTCTCTGAAAATTGCACTTGCAAATTCAAATTTTTATGCAGCGTTTCAGGCATTACTTCTCCAAGGATAGGGGTAGTGTCCTCCATTAAATTGTATTGCGTTTTGAAAATAATACTGAACTATGTTCGTTATGCTATATGAACCAAGATAAAATAAAATCTGAATACGCTAATCTAGTAAGTGAAGAGTTAACAGCAAAATATTCCTGGAAATGGTGTCATATCGGGTTAGTTAATAGGAAATAGCGCTGCGTTCGGTTCGATTGACAGAATCAGATTAAGATAGATATAGTTAAGCAAAAAAATCATTGACTTATACGCATCTTATGTACCATAAGTTTTCTCATATACGTTGGTGGATGTGATCTACGATGATGAAATAATTCATTGATAATATGAATGGAAAGTATTTGTTTTGAATTGCACAATCGCACATCGTTGTACCTCTTCCTTAATGTGACCATGACCTAGGCATGGTGGTAGAACTTTTCCACTGTGAGTGAAACGAATAAAAATCCCTTTTATCGTGGGAACGGAAATTATCCATGTGGAAAGTGTTGGGCCGCGGTTTGTCTATCAAATAGAAACTATAAAATCGATTGGAATGCGATATCGAGGAGAGACCTTGAACTTCACACGACATAACTCGATTTTCCTATCCCGTTCGAATATTTAACTGAACTCCTCATAAGTTTCTCCACAACCCGAGCGTTTTGGTCGGTGAGTTGAGCTTTTCAAAACAAATTTTCATATTTTAAAGGTATGCATTTAGGATATGAACTCCGGGGAAAATATCGCCAGGATAAAACTCCAACGTGCACTGCTCTGCGGCTTGAATTTAGTCCCACGAGGCAATATTTTGCTCTGCAAAGTTTTGGCCAGTATAAACTTGCATGGGCGAGTGATCTGATTTTCAGTTAGGCATTAAACCATTACTTACATCTATTCAATTGCACTCAAACAAACCCAAAGGGAGCAAAAATTCGTATTTAAGTTTTGATTAACGGAATTACCGGTGATATAAGTCTCTGGACGGAGGGATTTGTTTTTTGAGCTTACTCATTCGTCTTTTAGAATTTAGGAGACCTTAATTGATTAAAATTTATTTCTTTATTTAAATAATTTTTCGCATACAACAGTGAGTCCAGGTTAGAGTGAAATTTTACCAAAAACATGAAATGAGACAAAATAAAGTACGATAACAATATAAAAACAAACAAAAAAATATACTCATACAAGGCAGAGGCAGGAAATATATACAAACAAGGCAGAGGAAAAAAATCATTTAGCTGACTCAAGGAACATAAGTTGTACAGACTGAAAATGAATGAATAGCTAAGTTGTCTTAACCTGTGATTCAGTTTATGCTTGCATATGTTTTATGAAGGGTATGTGATGATTTATTGGTGAATTTGCACCTTAATTCTGACAAGGTCCCTCGAATTAGTTTAGAGGCTATTTCAGGAAAGTTGTCCGGTGTCTTAAATCTTTTCAAAACTCTTCATAGATGCGTCCATTACCACAATTTCATGTACAAGTTTTTCGTTTTCATAGGGCTCTTAAATATCAAAATTTAGCTCGTAATACTAAAGAAAAATATATTTTGGCAAAGAATTATTGAAGTTACTATTTTTTAGAGACAGATAAGGAAATTTTTTCCAGGATTTTTTTTACGATTAGAAAAAAAACTAGCGTTCGACGGGATTTGAGAGAGTTAAATCCGATTGGAGCGCAGCAAGGAATAACTATTAGGCATAATTTCCGCTGGCTGTAATTAGGTTAAGCCCCAATTTCAACTTCAGGATATCATTCAAAATTTGGAACGCTACCGATCTGAAAACCAGCATACACTTCTTGAGGATTAAGGACGCAGTACGTCTCAGAAAGTCGAACATTCTGGAAATTATATTTTCTCAAGGACGCAAACATTAATTACTCATTGATCTTTGAAGTAATAAGGAGATCTGTACGTTCCTCAAAGTTTAAAAAAGGAGCATAAGCAAGTTTTGAAATAAACCTGACTCTGAGATCACTACAAGGGATGCAATTTATCATCTTAATTAAAAATAAATAAACTGTGCAAAGGATTTGTTTGCCTGTTAATGGAGAATGTTAATCGCTGATTCATTGCCGTCCTCAAATAAATTCCAGCTTGAATTTGCTATTTTTTGCTCAAAGGCTTAAGAAAAATCTTCGTTTACCTGATTTATAATTTGGGAAACCGGTATTTATAACTTATCGATATTTCTCCTAATCTTGAAATAACTTTGTCTTACCATAGTATGAATATCTCTTGACTTCACGCTGATATTTATTCTCACTTTTAATATTAATGCTTGATTCCAATTGTTCTTCTTACGGAAATACTAAAACAGTTATTATTGCTCTTTCATTAGAAAAAATTGCGATTTATTGAAAGAATACCAACTAAAAATGTATTTAAGGACTTTCATTGCATTATTCATTATTCATAGGACTTTCATTACATTTTGATTTAAGGATTCACTCTTGGAAAGTATCTTCCATTTTTGATTCCTTGAGTGGAGATACAAGGTGTTCAAAACTCGAAAAATAAGCTTAGTTTAAATATTGCTGTTGTTTTTACGAAACTACTCGTACGGCTGGATGTTTGAATTGATTTTGTTCCTTCGAATCCAAACTTGATTTTTATTGCTTGCTCTCAATTTTTAGTAAAGTAGTTACTCTTAAAAGGAAGAACTAATTGCTAAAAATTCATCCTTCTTATTTTTTTTATGCGGAGCAGCCTGAGCTGAAAACCCTGTCTATGACTAAGTAATGAACGCATGGCAGTAAACCTCGCCTTTTTCTCCATTGAATATCTTATCATTTCAATTCTTAATGAACTTACTTCAATATAATGTTTCTAAGGAATCCTCCCTCATCACGCTTAAAAATTTTGACGGTTAAAGACGAGATTAAATTAAAATTACAAACTCCCTATAAAACAATATTTGAAGTGAGGTAGCTTGCTCATACCTTCTCTGGTAGGCATTTGATTCATTCGCTTAAATTATCATGCTATTTGACCGCTCCCGTTAAATTGAACAAAATGTTGGTAATTTCTTGACAAATAACTTGCATTTAAAGAAGTGATCTTAAAAATAGGCAAAAAAGTTTGAATGCCGTTGAATAGAAAAATAACGTGCGGACATACTTTCCGCTACTTACTCATTCAAAAATCATTCCCTTCCCTTGCAGTGTTTTCCTCCATTCCGTAATGTTAGACAGTAAATCTGCTGTCAGTCGTGTCAAGCGATCTATCTCTCTCCAATCTATCACCATTATAATCTCATTCAAAGTGCGGCCATTCTCTGGAGACATATTGATACTAGTTTAAAGGATTTGACTCCTGTTGAGAGAAGAGAAAGAAAACCTGGCATACTTGAACATTTTTTTATTATAGGAACACTGCTTATCACTAGTTTGTTCATTTAAGCCTTATTTTAGCATCTTAAACTAATCTCAAACTCTTCGCCATCTTTACCAATCGTATGAACTTTCAGAGCGAGAGAACTCATTACTTACTTGTTGATTTTCTTGTTAGCTAGTATTGAGAGTGGACGAAACCTGTGACGGGATATTGAATTTTTTTGTTTCGTTGTTTCAACCGCGCATTTTATGTTTCACACACACGAAGGAGCTGCGAGGGAAGAGAAATATTATTTTAAGGAGTAGGTAAAGGAAAGCATTATATTTCTTTTCAACTTCATCCTGACTTTTTTCCATTTTTTAACATCACTTCTTTCAGAAAAAGTAATTTGTCAACAAGTATATGACTAACATTGCGGTCATTTAAATCGGTGCAATAAATCGACACGATATTTAAGGCGAATGAACTAAATACCTACCAGACAAGATCTTAGCAAGTCTAATTTCAAATGTTGTGTAATAGATGGTTTGGTTCCATCATGGAAAAGTTAAATATTTCACCGAAAAAAATTCGTGTGTAATGAAGGAAAATGTATATAAAAATTATTCTGTTGTTGGAAAAATAAAAATTGACATTGTAGGATTTTCAAAGGAGAAAAAGGTTACGTTTACTAATGAGGGTCAATAATTTAGTCATCGAATATTTTTGTTTCAATATTTCGACGGTAGATCATTTCATTTCCCAGCATACAGCTCCATCAAGTGCGTCTCAAAGAGTTGAGTCTATCAAAATTCACTGACTCATTATTAACATAGTGGTATTCCACTCTAAATTTTCTTGGATATTTTACTATTACTTATGCCACTACTTTTTTACATAACGCGACCCAGATTTCGATGATTATCATCATCTTCAGGCGTAAATTATGATGTATTTATCTCATCATTGTTACCTAGTTACCTAACGGAGGAAGAAATGAATTTTAAAACAGACGCCAGAATAGGGGAAAAGGATGGGGAAAGATATTCGTTTATCAGAGTGATGTCCTAACTTTCAATAATTTTGAAAATTTCCAACTACTCTCTAGAGTCCAATTCACGCCGGTCGTTGCATAATTTTAAAATATTCATTTTTAAATTTATACTGTTTTTGGAAAAATAAAAATTGACATTGTGGGAATTTCAAAGGAGAAAAAGGTTAAGTTCACTAATGAGGGCTAATAATTTAGTCAACTTTTAGTTAATAATTTAGTCAACTTTTAGTCAACAATTTAGTCCTAATATGGCAGTTGCATGTTAAGTGTTTAGCAAAATTACTTTTATCATCTTTGTTATTTTTGAAAGCACTTAAATGTTCTTTCTTCCTGACTTCGAAGCTTCTTCCTGTCTACTCTTCGTACACACCATTGCAATCGCTGCATGTCAACGAATACATGTCTGTCCTGGGTCGCGTTATGTAAAAAGCTAGTGGTATAAGTAATAGTGAAATATCCAAGAAGACTTGAGTGAATAAATTTTTTTTTGTGGTTTAACTGTAACAAAAATCCCGTGCAAAGGAGGAGCCTCTCGCCCGAATGGTTTCGAGGCACCTGAGTAGCTGCGTGCGTGGGCGCACTACCCGACGCGGACACGCATTCATTTTTATTTCATCTCCCTTTCTTTTTTTTCTCGTGAGCCATAAAACATGCGTGGCCGCTCAAGCCCTCCTTCCCTCGCAATTCCCTGGACAATCATAATTCGCCTCGTATTGGACGCACGAGAGACTGTTGAACGCAGGTGGAGTAGAGGATGGGGAGAGGAGAGATGAGGGGGGATAATATGAAGGGGTCACGTAATAATGGCACCTAAGACCAGTCGGATCAAGAGATTGTGTGCGTGAATGGTTTAACTAGAGCATCTTACACACTACTCGTGATGTCTTGAACAAGGAAGGTGGGAAAAGTAGGCTTGAACGCTAAAATGAGGGTTAAAAACCATTGGAAACTTCCTTTCAAGAGTGACTAATTAGCATATCATGAATCTATTCGACCGGCCTTAAACACCGTTGTAGAAAGTTTGAATTGACTTGAATAACGAAAATCAACCTGACCGACAAAGAAATTTCGCAAAGCGTTCTATTCCGTGGTAAAGCGCGCAGAAACCCGTGTTAATTGCAACGTTCTGTTACTTGCATTTGATTCAACTAACGCGAATAAATCTGGTTTTGTGCCCAAAGATGCATGATGACAACTCAAATGTAGTGATATTATTTTTAAAAGAACTCAAGGTATAGCTTTGAATGGTGTAGATTTGTACTGGGAATCCATGGGTTTTAAATACCAGCACAGAACCATATGGAATTTTTTTTACGCGGAGTCCCTTGAAAATGGCACCGAAATATTTAAGCTTGTTGGGAAATAAAACTCATCGTGGAATAGTTCTGAGTTCATTTTTTTCATTGCCATGACAGAGTGTGGCGTGTTGGGGAAGGGGTGAAGTGGGAGGAAGTACACAGGGTGCCTAGATGAAATAAAGAGCAGGTGGCCGTATTCTGAGATGGAGAAGGGCGTTTAATGGGGAATGGGGAGCAGACGAGGGTGATTATCAGGGCTGTATCCAGAGGAAATTCCCGTGGATGGGGAGGATGTCGGCGGGATGGGAAGGGACACATCTTAGATCGTCTCCTTTCACATTCTCTTAACATTTCGACAAATTAAATACACCAATGGATAAAGTTCACCATGAAAAAATATTTGACTTGGTACATAACGGTCATGCGTGTTAACCACCACCAAGCCATTGGATCTTCCAATAACCTGTCAGGCGTGTTGGCCAGTTGCACCACCAGGCCAATTCCAAGCCACCAAGCCAAGCCGCCACCAGTAAATGGCTATCCATTGGTGTAATTAATTTGTCGAAATATTAAGCGCATGGGAAATTTTCTAATTTACGTCTAATTCTCCTCGTTTACTCAGTGGGTTTTTTTTCATTTGGCAGATTATACCAAACCCTTTATCATTTTGTTTTCTTTTCAAAGCTGTTGACCTACACTGCTATGCAAGGCCTTCACTGAAGGCCCATCAGGTCCTTGTCTGGTTCTCGCGTAGATTCTCCAGGTAGAGTTAATGCATAAGCAGATGGCGGAAAATCCATCCCTTCCTGAATGTGCCTCGTGGCGGAGTGGGGGAAGGGAAGGAAAAGGGGTCGAGAGAGAGAGAAAGAGAGAGAGAGATAGAAAGAGCGAGATGAAAAGAGAAGAGAGGAGGGGGAATGCGCCACTGGAATAATGGGTGTGCTTCTTTGCATCCGTGTGCGGACGTGTTGAACAAGGGGTGGAGGGGCGCGGAGACTGGCTTGGCCGGCCCTGGATGAAGACCTGTGAGGAATCTGTCACATTTTCGCAATTATTAATCATTAAATAACTTATTATTTGTTGAAGTACTCTGCCGGTTTAGGTAGGTTTGTCCGAACAAGGTCTGGTAGTTCTTTCTTGTGGGTTTGTGCGCAATAGAATACAGGGGCAGTTGCTAACGATGACATTAATTCCCACTAAGTCCGCAAAAGACCAATTCCTTTTTTAATAATATTTTCCATAGGTATATTATATTCTCGTCGGAAATTTCCGAGTTTTAGAAAGTGGGAAGTTAAATCGTAACTTTTATGTAATCGTAACTTTGAGTAGCAAATGTGTTGCAATCGCAGCTACATTTAATACATTATTTTGAATTAATCTCTTTCAATTACGCCCCATGCGAGCAAAATTATAAGTTTCACTGTAACATATAAAAAAACGTTACCGATGTTGTATCTCTACCACCTCGATCTTGCAAATAAAACATCCCCTACCGTATAAGTATTTTTGAAATAGTATTGTGCGTACTCAATGATTTCATTGCACCGGTTTTTCTCGGCAGAGACGGGACATGCGAGTGAGTGATAAAATAAAACGTGTGTATGTAGGTGAGTACGTATCGATTCGTGGACAATTGTACACGGTCGTGAGGGAATGTTTGAGTCGATAATGCTATCCCACGCGACATAATACAGGGGCCAGTTGCTAACGATGTCATTAATTCCCACTCGGTCTGCAAGAACAATGAAGTCTTACACATTTTTTCTCTTGTAAAAAAGAAAAATTTATCCCACTATTTTTAGAGGTTCGGTAATAATAAAAATATCACATTATACGAGAGTTTCAACACCATGGCGTCCATGTTGCTGGCAATATCTTCACTTGGGCACCCCGGAAAGGCTGTGTACGTACAACAGCTAATTACACGTGCCCCGGATATTACGGTAGCTAAGTCCGTACCTTAATCCTATACGTAGTTTATGCATGATAATTACGGGCTTACGAGCGTTAGACCTTGAAGGGAGTTAGGATCGTCGGAGTACAGCATCCCAAGGATTACCTCAACCTAACGGTCATGAGATGAATACACCTCGTAACGCAAAATAATTCTCTTTGGAATTATTCATACCCTAGAGGACTTGGTAACTAAAGCCCTTAAGCTAAAACGGAAATTAGGATTGCTGAAGAATAATTTTCAAAGAACGTCGTTCCTACCGGTGCTGAGAATACAATGTCTCATATCACTGAACAATTCCATTTGGAATTTTTGGTTTTATATTTTACCAATCACTCGTGTGTCCTGTCTCAGCCGAGAAAACCCGTGCAATGAAGTAACCGTGATAGTAAAACGCTATTTCATTAATCCTCATATTGCAGGGGGTAATTTAGTTACGAGATTGTGGTGCTCGAGGTACAAAAATGTGTATGTTGTCTATGTGTAGCAATGAAATTAAAATTTACTTCATTAGCATGGAGCGTCATTGAATAAGATTAATTTAAAATGATGTATAAAATGCAGCATACTTGTGATTGGAAAGCATTTATAACTAATACAAAAGACAAGAGTGCTGCAGACAAGTTGATATTCATTATACTTCCTATGGCTAGGAAATCTGTAATCAAGGAGTGGGTACAAAAGATTTCTCAAATTAAATAGTATCACCCAATGAAACGAAACGTTCAAATATTCGAAAAACATAATAAATCCACGTTTTCTCAGAAAATGTCCAAAGTTTTGCTCCGGTATTTTTATTTGAAAATTGATTTGTTTATGCTTTACATCTAGGTACTATCGCGCAAGCCGCGACATAGGCGTGCGTGGGTACTGGGGGTTTTATGACATCAACCGTTAACGAAAGAAAGAATATGCGCAAACGAAATTCCGCTTAGCATTTATGAAAGTCTTTTATTGTTTGAGAGAAAAACGAATTCCAATACCGTTTAGCAAAATATCTTTCTTAATTTATCGTTTTTGCCGAACATGAAAATATAGTGGGAATTCTAATATGACGTTCTCCTTGTCGCTCAGGAAGATATTTATTCTCGATTGCTCAAGCCTAGCGCGAAGCCTCCTTGTCTCCGAGTCTCTTGTGGTTAGCGGCCTAGTTCGTGTAAATACTACATGACGGTTTTTGTTCGCTTTTGGCAGTTTTTGACGGTTCGAGCAGCTTTCCTTTGTATTATTTCATTTACTTCACGTATTAAATCTTTCTGCACATTCGCTGCATACTCATACATATATTTACCTCGTTTTTGTTGTTTATCGCCCTCTTTTTGCTGTCTGTTTTACATTCGTTTACGCTTATAGACGACTAAGGTTATGTATATATCGGAAAAAACTCTTAAAAAATTCTATTACTATGTGTTTGGAGAAGGACTATTACTATGCGTTGCGCGTAACTGTTGATAGATGCGTACTTCATAAAAGTACGTTCGTACTTCAAGTATTCAATCATTAAATCGGTATAGTTATGGTATTGCTCGCTTACTTTTATAGTTCCGAGAATATGAATTTTTTAGTACTTTATGTTCTTCGGGTGCCCTGAGCGTCGTACAAGAGTGTATTTTATGCTTGAATCTATGGAGAGATACGGATAACAGCCGAAGGTTGACATGCGCATTGTGCATGAGAGCGCGTTATAATTTAGGAATTTAGGGTAGGAGACCCATTTTGTTCGCTTGAAAATTCATTAACCAATATTCCAGCGCGGGGTTTGAAAATTCTTGTGGGTTTGGTCCTCTGCCTGGCCTGTTTCATAAAATGATCTGTTGAGAGGCTGGAATGAAGGGTTAGCTGGACACGTTTGCGATACGTTGGTTTCAGCCCATGCCGAGAGAGAGAGAGAGTCAGAGGGAAGTATGAGAGCCAGGGGAAGAGAAGGGTGTGAGGGAACCCTGTGCAGGAGGAAGGGGAGATTTTTGAAGGGGATGCGCGGAGAAGTTAGTTCCTCGACTCGCCGAAGAGGGGGTGAGTGTGGAGGGAAGCAGGTTTGAGGAAGTTAGCGCGAGAAAGGAAATGTATGTCATCCAGCGTAAATGTTCAAAATATAATCTTCTAACTATGCAACATCGACTGACCGCCACAAAATTGTAATTTCCGCACAAGTTTTTCTGGAAATATCATCGGCAAATTTACATTTTTCAGAGACTCCTATGGCTGTACTGTTGATTTTTTTAGGAAATGTGCGGATCTGCTTTTGGGGTCATAACGGAAGGACATCCTGGGTCAGCGGAGATGAGTTGCCAGTGTCATTGTGAATGACGTAACGGTCAAAAGCCGTTATACGGTACACAATGAATTTGAGTATTGGTGTCGTCTCTTTGTCGTTAACTCATTGCATCATTCTTACTTCGTGTGCCAAGAGACTCAAGAAGTAGGACCGCAGTTTGATCTCAGATGCTGGAATCATTTTATGCCTTCAGAGGTGGTCTTACAAAAAAGGTTTGCCATTATTTTACTACTCAACCACCATCAATATCGACTACGATGTCAAAAGCTATGTTTTTACCGCATTTAGATGGGGAAAACTTGAGCAATTGGAGCAATTCAACTATTTGGGCAGCGTATCAGAGAAAAACGAATAGAGTAGCGAGGACATAATGAGGAAAATTGCATTAGCAAAGGAGGCGTTCATGAGCAGGAAGGAGTTTACGAATGGGACGTTATGTGAGAATCAAAAAATAGGTTAGTGAATAGTCTGATCTGGAGCGAGGGGCTTTTTCGGTGCGGGAACGTGAACGCTTAGGAAGGAAGACGAGAGAAGATTGGAGTCATTTGAGACGTGGGTGTGGAGAAGAAAGGAGAAGGCGAAGTGGAAGGTGAGGAGGGGGGACGACGAAGTGCTGGGCTGGTAGCTTCTAGATGAGATACGGAGGAGAGTGAAGGTATGGATGGAGATAGTAATAATAATAATAATAATAATACGTCTTTATTGGGCGAGATTGGGACTAGAAAGTCCCATCTTCCATCTAACCCCTCGTCAAACATTAAATATATGCAGTTAAATACATTGTCGAGTTGCTCATGAAATTACATGCAGTAACGGCATGCGCGGCATGCAGTAACAATGAATGATTTATTGAATCTGACTGTCCGGTGGTGAGGTATAACGAGTTTTTCATTTCCCCTCGTATTTGAGTCGTGTATTCTACTAAGTGTTTGAAATTCGTCTCTGAGGTACGCTGGTGTATTTGTCTGTAAGATTTGATAGAGAAGACAAAGGATATGCATCCGGCGTCGAGAACTAGGCTTTAACCATTTGAGATCGTTAATATGATTGGTGGTATGATCTGATATTTGTAAATTAAATATGAACCTAATGCAGGCGTTGAAGGAGCGGTGAAGTTTATTCGACAGCACCTGAGATATGTCTTGAAAGGCAACATCGGCAAAATCAAAATGGGTAAGTATTAATGTTGAAATTAATTGCTTCTTTAAGGAGAGAGGAATAATGTTTCTGAAACGTATTAATGGAAATAATGACTTATTCACTGCTTTACATATCGTAGTTATATGAGATGACCAAGACAGACTTTCATCAATGATCAATCCTAGATTAATAACTTCGTCGCAGTACTTTATGGGAGAATCGGAGATGTGTAGTTGCGGTTATTGATCTCTGTCGATTGACTTGAGTATTTTTGGATATCCAATTATAATAGCTTGGGACTTCCTAGGGTTTATGCTTAGAAAGTTGGATTTGCTCCAATTGTTGATATTTTCTAGGTCATTATTTAGATTACATATTCCATTGAACAGGTTTTAACATTTGAATTGAGGTACACCTGGAGATCGTCAGCATAAAGATGATATTTAGAATGATTTATCACTGAAGGGCAATCATTAATGTACAGAGAGAATAGCAGAGGTCCTAGAATAGAGCCTTGGGGCGCACCTCTTGTGGTTATACTATACTATACTGTTATAGTACTAGCATAGAGGAGAGGGGATGTTGAAAACAGTCAAATGGAGAGGGTAAAATGTTAGGAAAACGAGGGAGAGGAAGGAAAAGAATAGAATTTTTAGATAGAATGAAAGGTCTTAATATAATTCGAAGAGGGAAGTCCATGGAGGGAGAGGAGACTGCCAATATACTTTTTAAATACTCAATGTGAAATGTCTTAATCGGTAGAATACTTTAATAATAGGGTAGTTTCCTTCATCAAAGAAAACGAAATGCATTGATTGCGATTCCTTACCCATCATTAGTGTATTCTTAATATACAAATTATTTGGTTTTAGAAATCCTTGTTTAGACAAATGGCAATGGTAAATTTTAACCTCATTTAAAAAGACCACATTGGCGCCCATGCGATGCCACTCCAAGTGACGTCACAGGGACCTAGTTTCTATACGAGTAGATAGGAGTTTTACATCGTCTGAGGTTACCAATGCATGCATGAGGCACAGAGCTCAGGGAAACATCTCTTAATAATCACACATTAAAAATACCTAAGTTCGGAAAGTTTCCTTCGCTTGATAGGGTAATAATAATTCTTATTTAAGCCAACCGCTACCTGCTAGCAGGGCGCTTAGCTACCTGCTAGCAGCCTGCGTCGTATCAGTGCTCAAGCCTCGCCCGAAAGTCACCTCACACGCCGACAGCTGGAACCAGAAATACGTCACCCGGAGATTTCCCGGCATTCATACTTAGCCGTCGCGTTTTCGCGCGCCTGAAATTTTTGACTTTTCGTTTAATCGCGAAAAATAGATATCGTCATTCGAAAATCTAAGAGCGTGAAAAGCGCACTCCAGGAGAAATAATCTTTCGATTTAAGCAGTAAAAAATAATAGGAAACCACCTTATTATGTATAATGATATGCGGAAATTATTTATTTTGGATCCCAGAGTCGTGGACCAACCTCGTGAAGGGGTTTCCTCGTTTTGATGCATATATATATTTGTCTGTATGTTGAGGGGAGAGGGAGACGAAGGGTGGGAGGGAGGAGATGGAGGCTGGCTGTACGTGGATCCTGAGTCGTCACGTGCTAATGAGCCACTCATTCCTCATGCTCCTCCCCCTCCACTTCCTTGAATTTCTGCGTCGGTTGCATTAATTTTTTCCTCCCCTCCAACTCCTCTCCCGCAAATGAGGGCGCCTCCCTCCGTCCCCCGTTCCCATCTGAGCGTGGCTGAGGTGGTGTTGGGGTTGGAGAGAGAGAGAGGGCGCTTGCACGGATGCTGGGAGGAGGAGGAGCGTGGATCTGTCGCAAATGGAAAGGGCCGAGTGCCTGTGCAATGATGTCGCAGGGGGAAATGGGCTGTGACGAAAGGTAGAAAAATATTGCTGCTGCTGTGAGTCGTTGAATCCGAATTGTTGTGGGATGTATATATATCGTATTGTTAGGTTGTATGGTTCCGCTACCTTTTTATCGGGTCAAGTTTTATATCCTGTATTAATTTATTGTTCCTATCAATATGAAAGGAAATATCCAAAATGGACTACATTCGGGCAGTAGCGGATCCAGGATTGAGACAAGGGGGGGCTAGGTATGGGATAAACTCCCAGCAGTACTGGGGGTCCGAACAAAAATTGCCATTCTATCTAATGTTTAAAATTGGATATACAAGGAGGTGTGGGTTAAGGGAGGGTTAAGGGAATTATATGGAAGGGGTTAAGGGGATAGCCCTCTTAACCCCTCCCATATATCCGCCACTGCATTCGGGTATAAAAAGGTGATAATAAAACAGGCTGCCTTTTTGTTACTTTTTCTTGGAACCAATATTGATACTCGTAAAACCGTATCCTCTTCTCGTAAAATTAACAGGTTCTCACAAAAAAGAATACCTACCTACATACATGAGTACATTATCAGAATTAATGAGGTATTCTACCAATTGAGGTAGGTTTTCATGGAGTATTTACGAAGTATTCTGACAGTTTAACCTCCCTTCATGGAGTACGCTCCTCCATTTACGATTTGAGGAAAAACTATTGGGAAAAAGGGAGTAAAAATATGTTCAGGTCAGAATAAAATATAAGGGATAATTTACTTGAACACCTGAAATGGGCGCAGTTACTCAAAAATACATATCACATATTTAAAAATGCATGGTATATGTCATACATCATGCATTTTGAGTTGATTTCACACTTTCCCGTACCCTTTATACGAATTGAAGTTACATTCCATTGGAAGCTGTCATATTTATTTTACACCGATCATTTTACGTTTTATTTTCCTTTGCTATCTCCGCTGAAATAAAATCCTGTCCCTCTGTCGCTAATTTTATCATCCCTTTGTCTTTTGGTACATCAATAAATTTTAGCTTCAGTTTTCTCTTTATACGAGAGAATAGGAACTTCATTCGACTATGATTAACACTCCGGTATTACCCATGTTGTCTCTCCATTTCATTTATAATCTTTCTACACATGCATTATGCTTGACGTAAATGAATATTAAAAATAAAAAAAGCTGCCGCTTAATTTTTTCCTGTGTAGGAGTTTGTGGATCATATGCGATGGTTTAATTCGCAGAAAGCGCAGGAAACAACCCTGATGAAGCAGAAGACAGCTTAAAAAGAAGAGGCAATTTCAAGGAAATGTTACTTTATTGCTGTGATCATGTCTACCAGAATTTTAGGACTAGTAATATTACTGCATGCTGATTAGCGCAAAGGAATCTTAATGACATACACCACGTTTATTTGGGAAGAGGTTGATGATTGGGAGCAGGATGCTTCAGATATAAATGTCAAAAAGAATGAAGAAGGTAGATAAGAAAAGAGAATCCGTTGAGAGGGCAGGAAAGACGCCGGTAGATCTTGAGTGGAAGGGAGGAGCGAAAAATCTTGGCCAGTAAAGTCGGTGATGGAGGGGAGAGAATGCTGTTTTACTGGAACGATAGAACTCTGCCCATATAATTATACTTACGAGGATCACATCTGTCCGGATTGTTCCATAGAGAAGAATACACACCAATTTTACTTATCATCTCTCCCTTCTCGGCCTGATGCGTAGCAAGGGGGAGCTTTGGGGCTTCATCCTTCCACCCCCTCGACATAAACCCCTTGTTTGCGACTGCTCGCGATACATTTTCTGGGAAGACCACGGCTCCAGGGGCACCCATCCTCTGACTTTTCTTTTCTCGACATAGTTGAATTTCATAATGTCCGACCACCGAATCACGTTGATGAAACAAATCCACAATTTATACTGTTTTGCAACGGGACTACATTTTGGGATAAATACACAGACATAACTTGGTCATGAAACTAGAGATGAAAATCACTAAGAGCAATATCAATATTTTCTAAATTTATTTTTCTCTTGACCTCATGTTTTTATATAAACATGAACTCATTAGGTTTAGGCAATTTCACAACGTTTGTTACCTAAATTTTCCATTTTCAAGTCTTATTACGTGAAAATATAAGATGTACAATGTATACCGAATAACACCGTTTGATAATAAATGTAATTTATCAAAAAGATTATTTAAAAGGAGCGGTTTCTCTTTGCAAACCCAAAATAATTGTAATAATAACACTGACGTGGATGGGTTAATTGGAACACATTGTGATCTAATAAATAAAAATTGACGTAAATTAAAAAATACGCATTGAAACATAGCAACAAAAAACAAAAGAGCCTCATAAAATATATGTAAAATCAATTTTTCAAATTTGTTTTCTAAATTTAAAATCTATTTGTTAAAATAATATTTTGGTAATTTTTTGCTCTATAAAATTAATTTTTAATCATTTATCAATCTTTTACTTACTGTACATATAATCTTTTCTTACAATAAGCCTCGAAAACGGAATTTTCAAAAATTTCGGCAAATATATGTTTTTTTAATAAATTACTTGAGCCTCAAAAGCTCATATTTAAATATTTTGTATCTTTGTGACACATAAAAGACACGGGTGAATGATTAGTGTCACTGCAGAGCCAGCGGGCAGATAGGATGAGTGCAAACTGTCCCAAAGACGGCTATAAGTTTCAGCGTCATTCCAACAAAAAATTATCTTATATTATGAAATGTATCGTATTACGATTTGTGCTAATTGACAACTAATGATTAGGGTAGGTATTTATTCCGCGTAACAACCATGGAACCAAGAAGGGGGAAAATGCTGTTTGTCACCCATGTCCTCTATGTCTATGTTCACAGGACTGGATACCATTTTTAAATATTGATTCGTGCTGTGAAGTCCTATTTTTAGATACATTATTTCACATTCGCTGTTGAGCGAACTATAATAGCCTGCAACATATGGTATCGGAGAAGTATCCAAAACCGTTTAGGGGTAAAGAGCTTGATGAATGAGGAATGCTGGGGACCTAGATATTCTCTCGGGATAAAGAGAATTTTGCTGGATGAGGGTTGAGGTTAGAGGGTGGTGAGGGAATCTCCTTGTTAACTTCGCAACGATTGCTGTTCCGTTCGTCGAAGAGGGAAGGGGATTGAGGGGATTGGAGTACGCAGAAGGAGAGAGGGCGTAAAACGAGACGAATTGTCATGCTAGATGTAGACACTCGCTGTAACTCGAGTATCTCAACGATTACTTCCATACTTTAATTATTACCTGAGTAGGTACCTACTTACATGAATGCACGAGAAATCTCACTTTCTTGGTCATTCAACCCCATATTTGCTTCATATATGTGACGGTAGAGGCCACTCCAGACTTAGCTGAAGGAGTATAGATATTAAATTATGTGTATCCTTTGCCTGGACCGCATTCGTGCCTCCAGAATTTTATGTGGGCTTTTAATCAGGATTTGAACTCAGCAACCAAGCGCTCTACCAACTAGGCTCTCACAATTCCAAATACGATGATCACACGGATAAAACGGACACTGAGTAGGTACTCATGTAGTTATAAAGGGAAAGAGGACATGAGGAAGCGAAGGCAAATCCCCCCAAGGGTTTTCTCCGGGCACTTCAAGGTTACAATTTAGATATGATTAAAATCAAAAAGAATGTATGTTCATCATTCATAGAAATTGATTTTAACTTTTTTATAGCTTGATTTTTATCTTATTTTTTGCACTCCTTCGTATGCTTTTTAAGCAAAATCCGAGCTTCCTTTAGCTACCTATAGGTAATCACCTCAAAAAAGGAGACGGCCCCTATTTTGGGTTGCTAGGCCCACTTGTAGTAACAGAAATGGCTCCGAAGTCCTTGAAATGGGTACACAAATGGCTACAAGTAGTATCCTAACAAATGTCTTATAGTAACTTGATTACAGGTATAATCATCGAATCACTAGTGTATTTATTACACATTGTCCCATTCACTGGTGGTCACTGCGGAAACTGAGAACTTGTTTTCTTTTCACTTATTTTCTTAAAACATTAAAGCCTTGACAACAGCACATTTAAATCCTTTTCAGCGGGATAATTTAACGAACAACAACGTTGGTCGATAGTCGTGGATAGGGGAAACCTATCGAGGAGGGACTCGAACCCGCGACGTTTGATTAAGTAGGCGAGGATTTTACCCCGAGATTTTTACTCCTCTCTCTCTCTCTCTCTCGCTCTGAGACTTCATTGTCTTCGAAAAACTTTGTCTAGAGAAATCATTACTATTGTGTCCATTTAAGGTTAAAAAAATCTTTCCTGAGACCTCATTTTGCTAGTGGAATCAATTCGAACAGACACCAAACATAAGCGACGGGAAATGAAAAGTTATGCACACGCGGATAGATTAAAAAGAATCATAATGACGTGATTATTTGATCGGCTAAATTAGAATTACTCTCTTTTCCAAATCAATTTGATCCGAAATCAATGACAGACACATGCATATATACATTCACAGATAGGGCTTTTGACAAAAATAATGTGCCCTAAATTTGAAGCTGTGAACTTGTTAAACCTTTAAAAAACCTGAGATTTCTAAGTATAATAATGTAAATTGGCCTTAATGTAACTTTGGCCGTAAATGGGTTAAGTGGGCGAGGATTTTATCCCGCCGCCAAGGAGGCCGGCAAAAAATGGTTTTCTTTGGTCAAAGTAATCATATAACCGTTTGGGTACTCAACTGATCATTCGAATACTCAATGCATTCATGTGAGTACCGGAGTCCTACCACTAATATTCAATCACTGCCCATTCAATTCTCAATTCGAATCCTGGATTAGCATCAAACGATTATTTCAAGTACACCACCACTGGCATGGTTATTCTTTTTTTCTCTATTAACATGAGTGAGGAGCAATTAAGATAGATCCTACTTTTGCTTCGAGAGACAACACTATAGACTAAAGATGGATGAAAAGTGGAGAGGAAAAACCTCATAGATTTTTAATATGTTTCCGCGTTTGTAAAAAAAGGAACATTCAAAAGCATGGTGGGATTCGTGCACAAAGTAAAAAAATGTTATTCTAGCAAAAGGGTGACAGAATTGTGACAACAGCGATACTCCGATGAGGAACACGTGAAAGCGTCCCGTTATCATCGATGACTTTTGAATCACAGCATGAAACTATTTTCTCCATTTTGGTTATCAGTCAATCTTTGCGATCACCTGCTAGAGAGAAATTTCGTTAATTTGGCAAATGAAGTACTTTTTCACGATTTAAGAACTAAATTATTTGAAAATTTCAAAACGTTTTCAAAATTCTGTATTTAATTCCATATCATATTGTCGGTTATCGTTTCACTTCAACGAAGGTTGTCACACAGTCTTAGATAAACTCGATTGTTTCCGGCTTTACTTTGTGAAAATCCATTGTAAACAATAAAAATTTATGATACTATTTCACACGATTTATTTAGCACGACCGGTTTCGTCGCAGAGGCGACATCTTCAGGTACAGAAATCGTTATTTTTATTTTTATGTTTTTTTGTTGTTTTTTTAAACAACAAATTAAAAATAACGATATCTGTACCTGAAGATGTCGCCTCTGCGACGAAACCGGTCGTGCTAAATAAATCGTGTGAAATAGTATCATAAATTTTTATTGCAGACAGTCTTAGGCCTGAAACTATGTTTCATAGTAATTCTCTGCGATCATACTTTCATCGAGGAGTTGGAAAAATCATGATACATTTTCACAGCTGTAACTGTTGCTACCAAAATGAGACTGCTCGTGGTTGAAACAGGTGGCATCTAGGGGCGATTGAAATTGGACGCAGGGACGTGGAAATGACCGCATCGGATCAAGCCTACCGATCGATACTCTCGAATCGATTTTAGCGATAACGGCTCCTCGTGGCCAAAAGGGCAAGGATTCCCAAAATAGTCGGCATATTAATTGAACTGAAAAATAACGCGCGAGGCGGCGTCGTGGAATGATTGGAAACCCAAAAACGCCGAAAGTTTCAATTCCCATTCGAAAGAGATTTCGCCTTTTCGCTCTCTGCAAATCCAAAAAGGCAACGAACTACTCGCATTAAGGCAGCGAATTTCAGTTCCGAATGGCAATGAACGACACGTGTTTTATCTACACTTTAATTTTTCAAATTGCGCGCTACGCCATGTACATACAGTAAGTGCTAAGAAGGGTTGGAGATAAGATAAGTATTCTAAAATCCTTAAAGGGAGATGTCGGGACAATTTACTTGGCCACACGATGAGGAATAATTTTCCAATGAATCGTTAAAAATAATAAGTAAATCGTAGGAGGAGAGGTGGAAGGAAGAACGACAAACCCCGAATGAGGTAAAACTGTTTATAAATGATGTTAAAGAGAAAAATACGTCGCTGGTTATGGAGAGCTAGCGGATAGGAGAGCGGAATGGAGAGCTGCGTAACACCAATTTTAGCATTGCTGGCTTATGATGATGATGGTCATGTAGTATCCTCGGTACGCAAAGAGGGATATTTTTGGGTGTGTCCAGACTGCTGCGATATTGTGAAAGACTTGTCTCATTTCAACAGCAATCTCAGTGCAAGCAGCGCGCAATGGAACTGAGGAAAATTGTACAGCGATTTATGAATCGAGAAATTCACTCCTTACGTCGATGAAGAATAGTTAAGGAGCCGATTGATTGAAGTTATTAAGGTCACGGATGTAAATAGAGGTAAATCACATTTGATTCTTAAGCACGCAAAGCCTGTTACTGCGACTGTTACTACAAAACCCATCTACTTGATTAAGTATTCGAATATTATTTATTACGGTATAAATGTTGGCGAAGATTTAGTTGAACTTGCCGGAGACGAATGCCGAAAGACACCGAAAAAACACGGGATTAAATACGAGGAAGTATTGCTGATGCCATGACGGCAGTTTTCTAATATCAGATCGATTCTCTTATCGGAAAAGGAAATGAATGAATCCGTGATCAGGAATGTTGATGAGGGCACCCGAATTCAAATAAATTTGAAATTTCTGCAGCAAACCTCCCTGCTTTCGTTGGTTCGTGTCGCCGTGCCATCTCGATTGCTTCATTTTTATAACAATCAATGTGAGCGAGACTTGGTGACTAAAAATGGCCTCATTCGAGTGCCTCCCGAAATAACCATCCCAGAATCGATTTTCCCGGAGGAAATCGTATCGGAGCCCTCCTATCAGATCCAGGGCAAGGTGCAGATAAGGTGGTTTCGGGTAGAGGGTGTTAAAAACCACTGGAGCCTGGGAGTCTTGCCCCCAGGACAACTGGGCTGGAAGTTTTCGGGGGATGTAAAAGTGTAGCGCTGGTATCGATTGGGTTTAAAAGGATTCAGGAGGGAGAGGAACAGGGATGGAGGAAGATAGGAAATAGCTGTTGGGGAGCAACCAACTTAAGATGCATCCCCGATGAGCCATGCTGATTTTCTTATTATTATTGAGGTTTACTACCGATAAAGGTAGGTTTAGATGAAATTTCCTACCCTACATTATCAAAAACCCTACATTATCAAGTACCTACTTGATAATGACCTCTATGGTTTAAACATGTCGTACGGACGAAATAAACCTGTGGAAAGTAACGAAGTCTCCTTTTCATTTTCGCGTTTAGATGAAAAATTGACGAATTAATATCAATTTGTTATAGACCATTTCTTTTTAAGGCTTCGGAATGGTTATGAAGTTTTTGGTCGTAGGTAATAAAAATAATTTAATCAATCAAAAATGCGAACATCATAAAGCCCAAAAAGGTGATGGAAACCAGTAGAATAAATAATAAATATATATATTCATTCTGCCGTTGATTTTTTAAGTATCTTCAGTTCAAAAAAGCTGTATCCCGGTAGTGAAAGAATGAACAAAATGTATATAAAATTGGTATGTAGATAGTATAATATAATTGGTGAAAAGCTGAATGATTTTTCAATGTTATGTGCAACCAAAACTCCATAACCTTGCTGAAGTACCAATAGGAAGTATTTACGAAGTATTCTGGCAAGTATACCCTCCGTTCATGGACTTTCCTTTTTGATTCACATGTAGGTCCCATCCCTTTCATTCTATCTAAAAATCCTTTTCCTTACTTTCACTCGTTTACCTAATGTCTATGAAACATATACCCAACGTATCAATAGTCGTACCTCCATCTCCAACTCAACCTCCTCCTCGTAGGAGAGGCGATCAAGAGATGGCATCTTCATCGCATTCCAGATTCAGCGGAGGAGGCGATCTCCTAGGAACTTCAATGGAGGTCGCTTCGTCCAATCGTCGCGTGGCGTTTATAAAAAGTTTTCATACCAATGATGACGTTTTCTATGAAGACTCGAGGAAAAAAGACTATCGAAACTAAGAGCGAAATGGTAATGATTTCGTAAGCCACGATTTAAAATGGCGAATCAAGGAACTAATAGGATTTTGACGCAGGAAAAAGTCTTCCATATTGATTCCGTACTGAAATACATTGTTGGAACGCTAACAATTACCATATTGAAAATGAAATAACAATAGAATTGTTATTACCATAATAATATTTGCATTTTGGGAAGCGATACATGAGAAATTTATAGAGAAACGAATTCCAACTCTAGTTTAGGCACCAAATAAAATTATCACCTTTTTTCAAGTAGTGATCTCCGTGACTTTGTCATCAAGAGTCATACATGTTATTCTCCTCAAAGTTGACTTGGGTAATTCAACTAACATTTTTCATATTGAATCAACATGCTGCTGGACGGACGGCTGCCTGAATGAACGTGTGGCAGGAGTTGTTAGGCCACCAGGTGATAGGTTACGTGACCTAATGACCACTATAGAAAGATAAAAATGTATTGTTTCATCTTAGGAAATTGAATACTCTGTTTTTACTTAAAAATCATGCTTCCTGTTTTCTTCCGAGTGAATAGCAATCATTATATCAACATTTATACGACTTATTTCCTGCAATATAATCTTTTCCCAAACATTGGCTTGAGAACATACCGCAAAGTAAAACGCTAGGTATATTTGCATTTTTTTTACTAAGATATAAATAAAAGTGTGATGTCATTTATGTAGTTTCTTGATAGAGCGGAAGGAAATTAGAAGAAAGTAGTGACGATTCTGTTATTAGTGTGATAGTATTTTGGAAAAGGTTTGGTAGATGATTGGAAATTACCTTAATTATCTTTGTTGTAAAAGTGAAATTTTTGAAACGTAACGTTATCAGAATTCATCGAGATTCGTGAAGTGACCTGATGGAGATATTGCACCTAGTGAAATTCTTCAAGTCATAATTGAGTTTTTATTTATTTTGAAGACCGAACTATATATATATTTTCCCTCTTTTTTATAAATCATAAATTTATTTATACACCAACACTTCTGAAAATTCATTGCCTATTCAAGGCTGCAAAATTTATATTAAGTTAACAAGCATCAAACACAACAACCATTAAACCTTCAACCATTCTTAAAAAAACTTAATTACAATGTCTGTACAGCAGCTTTTTAGTAAAGTTGGGGAAGAAATGGATTTATTATTCACTTTTCGAAAAATTTAAGAGAGAAATACATGCAATACATAATTACAATATAGGAATTTATCTAATTGATTCACTTAATGCATGGCATATATTTAGCATCAGATAAAGTATAATGAAATTAGGCACCTCTGAAGATCACTTTTGTGGTAGAGTTGCCATCCGATACATACAGTAGCAGAGACACCAACTAGCAGAGCCTAGCATTTATTCTACGACTTGATCGTTGGATTATTTTTCCTCATAGAATGATCCTCCAAAGTCGTTAAAACATTAATAGCTTTGCTTGATTTCGCTATTTAGTGGGCCTTCTTCGCTTCTACAGCTTTGAAGTGTTTTCCCCGTCCCGTCTCTTCCGAACCTATCCCTTCCCAGAGGCGTCGAAGGGCTCCTATCGCGGCGGCGCCTCTTTCCTTTTCCCTTCCTCTCCTCCCCCTCCCCGGGTGATCGGGCGTATAAGCCACGGGCTTGGTTCCCGTCCCCGGTGTGTTGTATCCTTGAAGGGTTTCCCTCGAACCCTCATACTCTAGTAGCAGAGACAAATAAAAATATATATAAGCATTAAGGCAAGTTCATGCACAGGAAAGTGTTCATTATCACAAAAGCATAAAAATCCGTGCACAATAAATGCAAAATAGAAATTTTACGGCAATAAAAATATTGATACTTCAATTGCTTCGATATGAAAGGCGGTTACGTTCCGTATGTAAGGCAATCAAGAGTTAAAATGTTATTAACGAACGAAATTATCGATATTCTTCAATCATTGTGTTGGCCATATTGGTAGCTAATGTGCGACACACCAATTTTTCTCATGAATCGATGTATTTCCTGGCATGGGTAGGTCTCCGTAAATCGCACATCCTCGAGTATATGTGCGGCTGATCGGCGATGGGTTTGGACAGGGGTCAGATGCGTGGGGCTGAAATGTGTCCAGGCGTGTACGGGAATGGCTTGTCTCAGTGGGGACGACAGATTTGGCCAAGCCGAACGAGGGAGGGAGGGGTAACGAAGGATGGCGGTGCGGATGGGGCAGTCCAAGGGAGGGAAAAATAAAAGCCCTGGTGAGGAGAGACATCTACATTCGAAAAAGGGAAGTAAAACAAAGAAGCGGGGATTCTCGTGGGAAGGAACGGACCTTGGTTGAATTGGAAGGGCCGTATGAAAAAAAAAAAGAACCGCAGGAAGGGGCTTGCACACTCCCTCCCTGACCCTCCTTGCGGGTTGGACTTTCGGAAAGAGATAAAAAGCTGGAATAAAAGTTGAGGGTGAAAGTGTGGGGAAATACTTTGGTTGGAAAAGGGAAAAGAACCACTTGGGGATGGTTTGGGGAAAGATTGAGGGGATGGGAGAAGTAGGCTCGTGCGAACGCCCTGATACCTCGCGTTCCGACAACTTTTTTTAGGGGAGATTTATTTTTACTTTGCTCATCATCCTACCCCCAACATTCTTCCCATTATTGTCTAGGGAGAGAAAGCTACGTAAATTCCCGGACCAGAAATCTGTCATTCCAAACTTTCCCAATTATATTTCAAATCCTTTTATGGCTATAATTAGTGCTAGCTTTGTATTTGCCTCAGAGAGATTGTCTTTTCCCCCTTGAGATATCATTATCTTGATGTACATAGATTATTTCATAATAAGGGAGGTCACAAAAATTAACCATGCCCATGCAGAAGTAATTTTAGACGGAATCACCGTATCATTGTTCCGAAACCTCCCGGCCTCAATGGCGGCGGGGTAAAGTCCTTCCCTGCCAAATCGAAGGTCTCGGGTTCGAGTCCCGCCTGGGTAAGTTACCCTTATCCAGGGCACGGGCGTACGTGAATATTCTTCTTTGTTGATTGTTAATTCCCATTGCAAAGGCCATAAATGTGCTGCTTATGGGGTAATGAAAATAAATTAAAAATCTTCTTGGATATTTCTACTGTATAAATACCCTTTTCTCAACTTATACGCAACCAAACTCTACAAATGAGGTACCAAAATGCACAGAATTTATCAGAGAACATGCGACGGCATATATTACTTCCTAAATATTGCTATTGTTTCCTAAAATTGGTTTTAAAAAATGGCCCTTGATATTTCTCTTAGGGGATGAGGCGATCCGCCATCTTGACGTCACGCACTTGCTCCATGGTGCAGAGCAAACCTTTATATTACATAATATTTAATTGACTATCTATCCCTGTTTATGATTAAATTCGCCATTTAATGAGGTCTGATGGGTTAATCCCTTTACAATTTCGATTCCTAATCGGCTTATTTACTACCTACGTCGAAATTTCAACTTGAAAATATTCAGTTCGTGTCCAGTCAAAAATTTTGTCCAGTTCTATATTCAGCAAGCTGAAAACAGTATTGTACACGTAAATACGAATCCAATTATGCTCAGTTATATAGAAAGAAATGAATTGCGTTGCTTTAATTTTTTGATACCGCTAACTAATCCCCTTGATGGAGATACACCTTTGTAATTGTAAGGGTGTATAATGTTGCAAGTGATAGGTGCCATTTGGGCTTGGTTGTCTTGGGCTAATAGCCCAAGACGACCGAGATTACGTCTGAGCTCGTTACATTAGTTTTGGCTTAGCGTCATCTCACGTTGCAAAATGTGATCATATATTAATAACGAGCTTCAAAAGTAGGGTTTTTTTATTGCAATTAATATTTTTGGAAAAATGTGCTGTAGCCATCACTTCCCACGACAAGCTAACTGCTCAAACTCACCACGACTACGGAGACGGGAACTAATTCTATAGTAGATAAGGGACACCAACTCAGGTGATTTAATAGTACATGACATATGCTCATTGGAAAACTGCTAATTTATAATAAAATCCAAAGCAAATATTAAAATTTCAAAGCCATTTGATGGCTTTCTAATAACAGAAAACATTTTGCATTTGAATTCCAAATATTCATCCCAATTGATCAATTGATTTCGAGTCAAAAATTTACTGAAGCCGTGATCACGATTGATGAAGGCTCCGCGGAAAAAGATTTTTCGCTTATTTTCCAGTAATTAGAAATTACGTCGGAAGTTATGCGATTTATAAATTCACTGTACATCCGTTAATTGAGCAAAAATGTACCCCTTTATTGCTGAAATTTATGGGTATTATAAATTTGCTTTTAAAGTAGAAAAGAGGGGCAATTATTGAATGGAAAATTTGGAAAATTAGACAGAATATTAAAGTTTGATGTTATTTGATTGTTTTTTTTATTTATTTATTTATTATCGCATTCCTCGTAAACAGCACTTGACGGCCTTTTACAACGAGGGTTTCCAATATTAACAAAGTACATTTAAAATTAACTTGGGGTAATTTTTGGAGCAGAAAAAATGTGTCTTTTCAGAATTAATCCGAATACCGGGAATACATTTTTTTGTATCAGTTATGAGACGAAATCATGATTTTTAGTTCATCATGCACGAAACTCTGAACTGCTAATAATAATTTGATCCTCAGTGCTGCTCACTATGAACGTTTGGCCATGTATTATGTAGATCATTCGTTCATATTTTTAAGTGAAATGCCAGGAAAATTAATATACATTATTTTCGTTATTATAAGTGGATTTTTGTTTACTCCAGTAAAGATATTTATTTATTACAATTGATGTTACAGGAAAAAATCGCTGAAAATTGTGGAGATATACCATTCCAAATTTCTTTATGATAAGAATGATGGAAATGGCTGAATGCGGAAAGATATCTGATATTTTCTATGAATGGTCGTGTGAGATTCTAAAATGAGGAATTAGGTGAAGAAGCTAATGAAATACTCCGCGCAGCATGTGTAGGTATTTGTTACGGGCTCATACGACTTGGCGGCATGAAAAATACGAGTTACGACTGCACATCCGTCTTATCGTGGAGCTCTTGGTTGGGTTCAGTCTTCGCAGTGTGCTAATTAAAGGGGAATATTAATGAAGAGAAGAAAAGAGCTTCGCTCCGCGTTGATATCCTCGAGTTGAGAACGGATGTGTGGCGTGTTCGTGTTTTCTCCGCTTTATATTCGTTGCCATCGCGACGCGTCGTTCTGCTGGAAATTACGACGCCAATGTGGAAGAGCGCTGACAGCCTATTTTCCATTTCGCGAGCTGATTTACCGTTCTCTCTTCATTTTCTTTTTTGTTCGTTCCATCATTTTTCATGGTTGATCCCTCTCGTACCCTGAAGCGTCCAACCCAACGACGACTCGAAGGAAGCCTGCCTTCGGCGAATTTTCCGTTTCCAAGAAATTTGACTTGGCTTAAATTGCCAGTGTCGTGAAATTTCGAATTCAGCGACAGCCGGTTACGACAGACGAGAGAACATTTGATCTTTTCTTGAGAATGCTCTTTTATTTCTTGTAGCTCACGTACCCACTCTCAAATTCCAAGATTTCGGGCATTTTTTTCTTTTTTGATCCGACAGCAATTTTTATGAGGCCTTAGGTATAGATATACCTTTTTCGTATGTTTGTACGGGTCTATTTCTTTTACTCAGAGCTAAAGATAACGCGTCATTTGTTCACTCTAGCAAAGATATTTATTTATTATAATTGATGTTATAGAAAAATATAATTGATGCTATAATATGCTAAAAAACCGAATACTTCACAGGTGTTATGTTTACAATTTGTTTTCTAGAAAATGTTGGACATTTCGTCTGTCATGGGCTGGAGTATTTTACCGTTTCCAGAAGATGCAGTTTGCTTATTGTTGGTTTGAATCGGAAAGAAACTGTAAAGTGTATTGCTTCTCCTAACAAGGGGAGTGTTCGAAAGCTGGGTCTCAGGATGCAATAATTTTTGTGGCGTCATAGTCCTTCGGGCGCTGTCTTCAAATCAACCCCATATCGGGTTATATAACCAATAGTTTAAACAAAATACGCGTTTAAACATTTGCTGGTAAAATATATTCCATTTAAAGTGAGCATTGATTATGTTGTTCCGTAGTCCAGCGGTGCACGGTGTTCAATTTCCATGGTGAGGTCTCAGGAACGAGCTTCATCATCGTCATATTTTTCATGTTTTATTTCTTTTATATTTTAAGCCTGCAATGTGCATTAAAACTTCCACTAATAGAAATGAAATATTCAGTGTATATCATGGAAATAATGGTGAAACGCAGGCTCGTATAAATATAAAAAATGTGTTGTTGGTGTTGCATGATGTGGCAGGGACCTCGGCATTGCAATATAAACATAACCACTGGACTACGACAACACAACACAGGCCAACAATGAAAAAACTTTTTTACTGAAAATACCTTATGCTTATGTTTTGAAAGATGCTGAATCCAAATATGATGTTTTTAAAGTTGTATCACCCACCATTATTCACATTTTACAGTTAAATTTATGAAATCAAGCAATATTTTTAGAATTTAACAGATTTTTTATAGTTATAATAAAGTAGGTCTAACGAAGCAAGAAATTCAAGTAACTTCACCGAGAAGTATAAGTCATCGCAGAAAAAGCCACAGAAGAACCTTCAAGGAAAAAAAGGGAAAGAAAATGTACACCAATTCCAGTTGACAAGTGAACCCTGTATTATCACGCTGTAGTAATTACAAACAATTTTATCACGATGTAGTGAACAGTAAATACAAACAATTTTATGATGTAACACAGTGTTTCATTGATTTCCCTGTATACCGTATAGGGGTATCAGACAAATTATTAAATACATATTGCTTGTAAACTATGGGTGATACAAAAAAAACTAAGGCCAGGTTTGGATTCGGCACATAAAAATCTATAAAGATCAGCTATTAAAATAAAAAAAAGTTTTCAAACAAAATTTTTGTCGGCCTGTGTAATCAATGCTCACTCTGAACTAAACACATTTCACCGTAAATTTTTAAATGCGTTATTTGATATGATCACTATTGGAGATATAACCCCCTATAGGGTTGATTCGAGGACAGCGCCCGATGGAGTATAACAATGCAACATTTGATTGAATTCTGAGACCCTCATTTTGACACTCCCCGTGTACCTGTAGACAAAATATCTGCAAAATGGTTTCATGGCTGATCGCAATATCTATTTAGGAACAGTTTCACTAGTAGCATTTGTTCAGCTGTTGATGTCGTGCATTTTAAGAAACAGTTGAATTTTGACTTACTTACTCTGAAAGGCACCAAATTTTCGCGAACGGAAAACTATCCGAGTCCAGTAAAATTGTTTCTGTTTGCATGTTTTAGATATAGATTGCCAATAAATGCATACTCCTTTGGGATAGCTTGTACGTTTCAATGCAATAATGGGTATCTTTATTGACTATCGATAACGAATATGTGTGAAATAAATATAAAAAGAAATAAATATATTAATAGTTCTTATAATCCGAATTCCCCGAAGGAGAGAGTAAATGCGATTTCCGACCGATCTATTCCCACCTTCAAATTCCTCAAGCCCTTACCATCGTATATTTCAACTCCATCCAATTTACAGCTTCTAAATTTTATAATTCTCTACCGATAACCATCAAGTCATCACAAACCCTTATGTCCTTCTATTGAATATTATATTGCTATTTGAAGACCCGCAATTAAGTTTGTTTACCATTTTTATCACTATTGCCGTTAAAATATTGTCTTCTTGTGGGCACTCGTTATGATTTGTTTAAAACAGCAGACCTTATATTTTTGTATTATTTCTATTGGATGCTTTTTTATGATGTGTAATTGTTTCTGAGCAGAATATGACAACTTTACTTCTTTTTATTCTCTATTGGGTAACCTCACTGAGCAATGTGAACATATACCGGTACGAAATAAAGACTCATTAATTCATCTCAACTACATTTGACAAATAAATCTAGCATCACATTTTAAGGACACTTTTGCGGGCTGATTGATGTCTTTGAACTGCGCGTGGCAATTGAAGGGTTTATTTGAATTTCATGTCCTTATGTATTTTTGTTTCTCTTGGATCTCGAAGGCGGCTTAGCGAAATGTCTGCGATGTTTTGTGATAGCATTTATTTTAGCTTGGAAATTCCGCAGCACACTTTATATTAAATCTGCTTTCTACTGATTGCCTATTTACTATTCAGCGACCTCAATAGAGGAAGTTTGTTTGGGAGGGAGTGGGATTAATCCCAGCGATTGATTTTGTTTTCAGCTTGTGTGCTACTTACGGCTTGTTACGTGTAAGAGTCTCCGCATGGCTCCAAGCTTCTTTACCACCAGGCCTTGTCAAAGACAGGAAATTCAATTAAGGAAAAGGCAGAGGCTTCCTTTTAAAGCTCCAATTCTCTAGAGAAGAAACATTTGTTTCATCGATAGGCTTATTTCGTCTTTGCATATTCCAATTCGATCTCGTAAGCTCTCGTTAAAATTGTTGCGCATCAGCAGTCATAAATCGTCAGATTGGCTCGACGTAGCTATCCACTCAAGTCTCCTATTGACCAAATATTTTAACCGCTACACGGAGAACATAATATTAGTGCCACCCTATATTTCCAGGTCCGATAGAAGCGATATATTAAGAGAGATTTTGCCGAACGGATAGATATTGAAATTCGTTTTTTCCCCGATCCATAGAGGAATAGAAAAAATAGAATAAACGTTAGTCTCGACTTCATTAGAGCACTTCATTTTTTTTAGCTGTAAACGGCTGGTGTCCTAGCGCACGCCTTTTAGGTGGCTTGCGGGGTATTATGTTGATGTAGATGTACATGATTCTTCTTCTATACATCGTTCATCAAAAGGGTAGTTTCCTTCATCAAAGAATACGAAAGGCATTGAATGCGATTCGTTTCCTAACATTAGTGTATTCACAATATACAAATTATATGGTTTTAGAAATCTCAGTTTAGACGAATGGCAATGGTCAATTTTAACTGCATTTGAAAAAGGCCAGATTGGCGGCCATACGATGCCACTCCACGTGACGTCACAGGGACCTAGTTTCTATACGAGTTGATAGGAGTTTTACATAGTCTGAGGTTACCAATGCATGCATGAGGCACAGAGCTCAGGGAAACATCTCTTAATAATCACCTATTAAAACTGCCTATGGTCGGAAAATTTCCTTCGTTTGATAGGGCATGAATAATCATTATTTAAGACAAGCTACCTGCTTGCAGCCTGCATCGTAGCGGCGCACAATATCCTCGCCCCAAGGTAACCTTGCACGATGGTAGCGGGAACCAGAATTACGTCACACGGGCTTTTCCCAGCATTCATTCTTAGCCGTTGTGTTTTCACGCGCTTGAAAATTTTCACTTTTCATTTAGTTGCGAAAAATAGATATGGTCATTTAAAATTCTAAAAGCGTGAGATACCTACTCCAGGAGTAGTAATCTTGCGATTTAGGCAATAAAAAAATAATAGGAAACCACCCTATTGCTCTATGAATGTCACCTGAGGTCTACCTCTGCCATTCTTCCTTATCGCCTGTCCTTCAACGATAATTTTCATTAGATCATCGTTTGTCATAATGCGGTCGATTAACACTGGAAGCGGCAAAATCGGTTATTTTGACCGGTAGGTGTTTTTACTAGTTGTGGTGATGTGTGCAAATGATTACAATCGTGCATTCTATTATGAAGTACGACTATTTTTTTAAACTCAAATTTAGAATTCAGTAGATTCCGGTTAATTGGGACATATGTGGACTTGTGCACTTTGCCCCAATTAAGCGGCTGCCCGAAGGAGGCGAACTATCCTGTATATGGGCATGAACAAACGTTGAAATGATAGAAAGAAGACTAAGGAATGTTTATAATGCAATATAAGTTTATTAAACTATTAATTTGATTAATAAATCAGCGATCTTAGTTAATTTATGATAATGTATAGAAATTATAACAATTCAGTTAAAAATATTTTTCACAGCCTCGGGCGATGCTGAATGAATGCCTTATACTAAGTCCTGTTAAAGAAAAGTCCTATCCTCTTGCGGATTGTGTAAAAACAAGTTCTTTCAAAATAGGGCAAGAATAGGAATATATGTAAAAAAAGAGTAAATCAAAGGATGAAAAAAAATAGTATCCTGAAAACCAAAAATTTTAATTTCGTCGCGAGGATAGAGTCTATGTAGAGACTCATGGCCCAATAAAGCGGCATGCTGTCCCAATTAAGCGGAGAATACTCTGGGATATTCCTCTACTAGGATCTGTTCTTCAAGATCTACCCCAATTAAGCGGCTGCCCCAAGTAACCGGTGGACCCATCAAACGGAATCTACTGTTTTTCAAATAATACATGACATTTTTAACCAATTTAGTTTTCCGACGTGAACACACAATGTGGTGGGTAATCTCTGATGGAGTCTATGCAATAATCCTGTGATATAACCGCACAGCATTAAGAAAGAAGAGAGATCGTATAGGAACATCCAGAAAATAAGTTGTGAATTCAATGTGATAACGTGACTGCTGCTCAAAATGCTAGAAAAAATTTGATTTTAAAGGGCACAAATAATTAAGCAGAACATTAATAAAACCGGTAAAAATGACCTCCCTGGCGCTTTTAGCGTGTATCAGCAAATATTTCACAATTCATACAACCGAGAATAAAAATTTGTGGCGTGTGGCCGGAGGACTAAAATTTATTGAGAGTCACGAAATATCAAAATTTTCAAACTATCGTGAAGTATTAGGAGACCATTTGAAATGATAAAACGGGCGAAATAATAGCTCCTGCGCTTTCAGTGTTAAGTTGTCCAGTCTTCTACACAAGATCTTCCAAGGCCTCTCTCCTCTCCTACTTTTCTAATAACTTCCGCATTGCTCACACGGCTAATTCATTTGATCTTCATCATTCCTCTGTAACGTAACATTTCGGAAACTTCCTACCTTGATTTATGCGCTGCTGATATCGTACACTCCTCAACCCCACTAAGAAGAATGCTCCAAACGTAAGTCCTAATAAATTGCGTTCAACGCTTATATATTTTCAGCTCCAAGAAGACTCACTTTAGCATAACTTCTTCACATTTTCAAGTTTATAGTTTCCTAGTTTCAGGCTAATCTTCGCCTCTGCTGCAGAGCAACACATTTGTTTTCTTGCTATTGATTTTCAGCTTATATCTAGCCATTACTGTTTCCGTGGTTAACATAATTTCTTCTGGTCCTCCCCCTCTCTCTCTCTGATGTCATCAGCAAATCACAGCATGCTAATTTTGTTCCCCGTTGCTTTCCCCTCCAGGTGCTTCCTCTTTTATTTCATTGATAGCTTTCTTAATGAACGCACTGAAAATTACTAGGTACAAAGCACATTCTTGTCTCACTTATTCCCTCATTCTAGCTACCCGCAAACGCGATACATGTGGACTTCTTCTCCCTTCTAAAAAAAACTTCATATTCTCAAAATGTTCATATATCTCTCCTCTTTCCGTTCTGGGAATGGGAGCGTTGATGTTTTTCTCGAAGTCCCTTGTTACGTTTCCTGCTATGCGTGTGTCGCAGATGGTTTTGTAGGGCAGAGCTCATATCTTTTTCCTTGCATTTTAAATTAGCTCTGCAGAAATATCGTCAATTCCAGAAGTTTTATTCATCCGTAGGTCCATTTTTGTGGCACCAAATTCGGATGTTAAGAATGGAGATTCCACCTTCCTCTTCGACTCCAATTTCCTCAACAATAATAACTGCGCGGTAAGTTTATTTCCGTCGTTTAACTCTTCCAGAAACTCGTTCCATCTATTCAATTTGTTTTCATTTGCAAACAGGAGATATCTGTTCTTGCTCTTAATGGCATAGCATTTCGCGCTCAGCTCCTTGAAGCGGTTCCTCACTATGGTAATGAAGTGGGTCGGAAAGGTCTTTTTCTTTCCGAATGGAAAGATCTTGCTGCCAAATCGCAATGCGCCATTTGGTGACCCTGGGTCATTTTTTTTCTCCGATAAACTTATCCTCTCTTGGCCTTATCCTCCTATTGATAATCCAGCGTCCATATTAAACGTATTGGCGAGATATGAAATTCATGACTAGATTGAAAAATACTCATCTATTCGCCAATATTATGCCGCCTTCACATAAAGCATATTGATAAGCAATAAAATGCCTCCCATGGCTTTTACACCTAGATCAGCACTGAGATATGTTGATATCTGCAATTAACTACTTTTTTAGCGAATTCATTTAATGGGGAACATGGATGAAATTTGTTCATCATGCTAGTTAGTTACATTGAATAGAAAATTTTCTCACGAGTCAAATTATATAAGCCAAAACTCTCCTAGCACTCCGCAAACGTCAATAAATGCTAATAAAAAATGCTCGAATATCGCTTGAAGTCACGTGACCTGAAACGCCTTCTGACGTCATCGTACGGTACATTATTCACTTCGCTAAGAGAGTAGAGTGTTTGAGCCTTGTATGCGAGATATCGAACTAAAAATCTTCGTCGAGCTTTTTAGTAGTTCCAAAAAGGACAAATAGAGGGATTTAAGAAAGCAAAATACCTCAGTTGACTTTTGGTTGACTTCCTTACGGCGGCTGATTTTCTGAAAAACAGTGATTGCTTCGTCACTAGCGCGATGCGGGAGTATAATAAGGCAGGTAAATAATTATCCGATTAATGACAATTATGTTACGAACGTTTTTAAATATTTATTTATTGTCCATTGAGATTTATTATATCCATTGGTAGCTGAAAATCTATCTTATGTATTTACTTAGCTACCTACCATGCGGAACTTAGATAGTTTTCTCTAATCGGCCGAGGTTGAGATCCAAATGATCGTGAAAAGGTAAAAAAAGTATTTGATCGACACAGAAATAAGTTTCAAGTACTATTTACGCTGTACTTACTCAAGTTTCTGTTTTTGAGCAGAAACTCACCGCGGAAACGAGACGAAATTTTAGATTTTGCGATGACATGCAGCGAACTTTATGGGCCTCACAGTGCAGCAAATACTTAGTTTACCTTACCAAAAGCCACATATTTCTCGGGGCACTAAATACGATATATATAGTTTTCACACGCTTGTCTATTGAATATCCATGCTGCAATACACTTATTCCACTAACCAAACGACGTGGGTGTCCAACGTAGATAACAATCTGCAACCAACTTATTTTCATTTAATCTATCCAAATCTACCCAAACAATCCCCTTTATTTGTTTCAACAACGCCTTGGCAACCCAAAATATTGGCAGTCTGCATTTTGTCGTTAAAACAGCAATTATTTTCGCCAAATTTGCATTTCAGCCCTTGTAGATCGATTTTCTATCCACTTCCTCAGTCTGTCATCAGTGGATACCGTGCCGTGACGTCACGCTCCGATGACGTGTTTTCAAGCAGCCGATGAAGATCAATTTTTGAAGACTTAAAACTTAGCTAAAAAGCATTATTCATACGCGAAATTTTCGGCGAGTACATTTGCCTTCTTATTCCAGAACTTTAAAAAAATTGTGCATGTTCCGCATTGTCAATTTATTCTAACGCCTTGAAGAATACTATCAAATACAAATAACTGCCGGTGGAAAGACTGTCACCAACCTTTCCCCTAGTTTATTCCAAATGCAAAGAAATAAATGCGGCCTTACTCCGTTTTGAAGGTATCTATATGAGCATTGAGCATATCATTTCCATTTAAAACGTTCAATTGAAGAAGAAATTGAGAAATATTTTTAGTTGAAGCAACAGTTCAATATCAATAAATAAAATGAGCAAGGTTTACCCAGAAGAAATTCTGATATTTTGAAAAAAAAAATTCTCTGGGTTCCCTAACATACAAGTACAATTTTTGATTGAATACGTTTTTGATATAGATAAGGATTGCTAAGGTTGCTAAGGTTCTCATTTCACGACTATTATTCGAATAGTTGTTGCTGAGAAACTTAGGGTTTTTTAAATATAAATATAAATTTATTCCCACTACTTTCTCAAAACCACTTTCTCAAATTCTGATTTTTCTGGTACTTAATTCAAAATAGAACACACAATGTTCGAAAATCCATGGTACCATCCTTCATGAAAAATCTTGTTTCACAAAATTATGACAATACAAAGAATTCTTGTAAAAACATTCACAGTTAAATTATGCGTAGCTACTTTTCATTGTATCCTTTTCGGATTTTTGGAATTCGGGCATTTAACCAAAAGAATAAAATTTTTTCAGAGGAGTAGCCTTTCTATTAATATTCTCATTTTCTTTCGTAGGATTTTCTGATTTTTATTTAATTATTTTTTCTCTTTGTCACAAATATTTCAACTAATTTTCTACTCACGTTATAGTATTTTTGCTATATCTTTAATGCACCCACTATGATGGACGCTTTCCCTGGAGGCAACTTTCCTTCAGGTTTCCTGATGGCTCAAATTCCTATGCACTATTCAGCAATATTCAGATAACAATTTATTTATTCATTCCTATACCTCGGAAAGAACCAAAATTGGTTCTTAACATACGAGTTTTTAACTTTACAATCAAACGTACACGAACATCCATGCCCTCGATAGGGACAACCTATCTGGCGGGACTCGAACCCGCAGCCTCTTGTGTTACAGGTAAAGACTTAACCCCACCGCCACCGATGCTGGCGATGAAGAAATTCCACAATATAACTCCACAAAAATTATTAAGGAGCTAATGTTTCCTATTCTCTGGGTAAAATTCCTACTTCCCTGGCTTTTATCGGTGATTGTACGAAAAATATTAATACATTGAAATGACCGTCTTTGAAGCGACGGAACCAATCACGGCACGTTTTTTCACTTAGAGCAGCATCTCCGTAAAAATTTTGGAGCTCTCATTGCAATCCAGCCACCGTTTTTTTTCGATTGAAAGAAGAAAATCAACTCTTCCCTCAAATGACGGTTACTTGACAAAAACTCGGACATTTTCACGCAACAATAAGGATATGACGCCAAAACAAACTCTCCATTGTCGTCGAGCGCTTTGTTTACCAAATGTCTAAGCTTGACTCATGACGTTTTCAATATGTCAAAATCGAACTGCAATCACTGGTAGAAGCATCTATTGACAAACAGCGAGAACTTACTTATGCTCTTGATATATGATTTGGAATATTATCTAGTTATGGTTATCCCTCACGCTATCGTTTAGCAGTCTATTTTTGAACTATTAATTCACCTAACAGCCATTTCTGGGGCTTGAAATTCAGCGTATTCGATGAAGATGCCATATTGGACTATGGGTTCCGAAATGGAGTTGGCTGTGCTCTGACGCCTCTCGCTGTGAATTTCATATTAGTTTCGAGTCCCACCCATCAATCATGGCGGTGTTTGAACAGTCGGAGACCCAGCCGCTGTACTTCCAACCAGCTGAGCAGCAGTTTGAGCGACCGAGCGTTTGTTTGCTCTGATCGGGAGTCATCAACCTGGGAGCCCGGGCGAGTGGCGTGGTGGTTACAGCTTTTGCCACCCGCGGCGCGATACATATGGGGCCAAATTACATTTTAGACAGCACGAGGCATCCAGTACTGGAAAATGCAAAAGCTTGGGAGATAAATGGCTTTAAGGGTGGACTCTAAAGTGGAATTTGAAAAAATTCATTAGAAATTGCATGAAATTATTGCATTATTTTTAGTAGAGGCTTCAATGACAGACGCGTTTTTAAAATGGCCAACTTTTGTCATATTTTCAGTAAATGGGTTTTGAAAGCATTACCCTTTCTGAAAAATACTAGATATGGGCGAATGGGCTGCGACCATTGTTAAATAAATTTTAAGTATGTCCTCATAAGTACGTCGTTTACTTGGCTTCCATAACATACGGCACCAGACGTTCGAATCAACAAGATCAACAACAGCTGGGCAACATGAAAGAAAGTAAATGTGCACTTTCGGGTACCGTCAGAGGAAATTAAATTATCTCAAGCAGAAACAATGATATTTTCGAGGATGCATTTTGGAAGGACGAAGAGCTGGTGTGCATTATACAAACACCATGCCCCGACCGAACCCAGAACCCAGCCCACCCCACCATAATCCGTCACGCCCAAATCAAAATTTCGATATCCATTCGCTCGGATGGCACATAATTTAGAATTTATATCGTATAAAATTATGACATATCACTTAACTGCATGTTGGTTGGATCATCTGTTGTAATCTGTTATGGGCGCCAGTGTGAACGATGTACCATTCCCTCATAAAATATATAGGTACAATAAATAAATAATTATATTACAAATATGTACCAGGTAAACAATTAATTTAACCTTCGCAGCACTTTCGTCCATATCTAGGATTTCTTTGAATGCTAAACAAATAAAAATCCTAAATTTGCTGAGAATGCGACCAAAATCGGCCACTACAAAAAACTCGAATGTTACCAGAGCTTCCTCAGTAATACGCTCCTCTCTCGTGCGACTTTTTTTCGTGAGGCATTTTTGTTCTAAAGTGAGACAGAGAGAATTTCCGAGCGCGTTGAATCGCGCCTTGTCAATGTCTGTTTTTTTTTCTAATAATTACGAATGAGTTTTCTCAGCTTTTAAATTTGAAATTTAAGTCGCAGATAGTGACGGTATGCGTGCTCTTCGAGGCCTCGATATGATTGTTTAAGTTCAAATAAATAATAAAGACACAATATTGTTACTCATCTACTTACTCATCACTAAAATTGTGTGAAATTTACTGCTGTCCACCATCCCAATTCCGACGCCGTAATAGGGTAGTTTCCTTCATCAAAGAAAACGAAAGGCATTGATTGCGATTCGTTACCCACTATTAGTGTATTCATAATATACGAATTATTTGGTTTTAGAAATACCGGTTTAGACGAATGGCAAGGGTCAATTTTATCCTCATTTGAAAAAAAGCCAGATTGGCGCCAATGCGATGCCACACCACGTGACGTCACAGGGACCTACTTTCTATACGAATAGATAGGAGTTTTACATCGTCTGAGATGCTCGTCTATCAATGCATGCATGAGGCACAGAGCTCAGGGAAAGATCTCTTAATAATCACCCATTAAAATTACCTAAGTTCGGAAAGTTTCCTTCGTTTGATAGGTTAATAACAATCATTATTTAAGCCAAGCGCTACCAGCGAGCATGGTATTCTGCCACCTGCTAGCATCCTGCGTCGTATCAGCGCTCAGAGCCTCGCCCCAAGGTCACCTCACTTGCGACAGCGGGAACCAGAACGACTTCACACGGAGATTTCCCAGCATTCATACTTAGCCGTCGCGTTTTCTTGCGCTTGAAAATTTTCACTCTTCAATTAATCGCGAAAAATAGATATCGTCATTTAAAAATCTAAAAGCGTGAAATGCGTACTCCAGGGGTAATAACCTTTCGTAATCGGCAATAAAAAAATAATAGGAAACCACCCTGTCGTTGTCACGTTTTAACATTACGTTCTCCATTTCTCAAAAAGTGTAGCTTCCAAGTGTATCAAAATCGGTCCCTTCCTCGAACAATTTGGAAGATTGGTGAGACCGCTTAACTCGCTGAGACGCGTAATTAAAAAAAATGAACTAAGATTTCCACGTAATTAAGTGACATCTTACCCTACATTTCTAACTACGGGATGATCCCACCTGAGAGAGATGTGAAGGGAACAAATAGCAAAGGCGGGAGGAAATTGCACGTAAGGAATGGGAGCACGTAAACCAAAGGAAATTTGCGTAACTGAAATTAACGCTTCCAGGAACACACACATTCACACTTTTCACAGAGTAGATAAACAGCAGCACTTATGATACCACACATTGACAAGCAAATGATGCGAAGAGCAACTACGCACAAATTCCTCGGCGTCGTCATCGACAGAAAATTGTTCTTCAATTAGCATTTGAAGTGCAGGTATATCGCAGTGGTGTAACTATGGGGATAGATCTTCCCCTCAAAGCCTCAGGAAAATAAAAGAATATATTTAAAATTATAGTCTAGGTTTGACATGTGATAACTGCATCATCTGCTTTAAGTTAAATCTTGTAAAATGTATTTTCAGGAATGACATTTTTCAAAAATTTTCCCCCGTTGCCAAGGAGGGGCAGGGGCAGGTTTCCCACCCCAGGCCATCCCCTCCAAAGCACATTTTTTGTTATGCCACTGGTCTATCGAAAGTAATAGCAGTCCGTCTCAAGCAATTTCTTCTCTCTCCTCCTCTACCACTCCGCCCTCACAAAGTTTTTTTCTCATATTTCAGAGTTCCACTAAATTTCCAGGTCCGACAGAAATAAGAGAGATATTTTTTCCGAACGGATAGGTGATAGGAATTCCTTTTTCCCCCAACAACATAGGACTTGAATACATTTTTGTCGTGATTCTTTCAGAGTATTTCCTTTTGTATTTATTAGCGGCTGCTGACCTAGCACCCCCCACCACACGCCGAAGAAGGCAGCTCGCGGGGTTGAATTTAGAAGATGAATTTGCACCAAAACGTAATTCACCCGGTAGGGGCAGTACGCTTGCGAAATTTGAGCTATCAACAGAAAGATAAGTAGATAACTGCAAAAATTCCAAATAAATGTATCCGTTCCCTCTACGCCCAGTAAATTAATGAAAATATCAGATTTCAGAAACGTCCGCAATACCCCAAGCATAAAGGCTTTCATTCCCCATCTGGTTAACAATTTCAATGATCGAAGAGCACTAACAACACACTTCTTAGAGACATTTGGGACTGCGACCCAAGTATCCCAACTATATACACACTTTCTCAACAAATAACTCTTTGTGCGAAAAAACCCACAGAGTTGACTTGACCGGGATCCCGGTCAAGGCGAATGATTTTTCTTCTGTGGGTTTTTCGGACAATTTGTGCATTGCGGGTGACTCCGTAAAAGGTATCATCGTGGTTAGTCCCGGTATACTTAAAATAAGTCTAGAGCGAACGGCTCTTCGGTTTAAAAGTTCGGGCTTTGCTCTCCGGCTGTGGCGCCATGCGCTCAACTTGGACTGCTATTCGCACAATATGCTCACCAGCCCATTCCACCTTGTCCGGTAAAGCCCACAAATTTCCACAGTAGAAAATGACGCCTCGGTGGCTAAACTGGCTAAAGCACTCGCCCGCAAATCGAGGGATCCGGGTTCGTATCCAGAATGAGTCTATCCTATGTCCAAAACTCCTTCCAATCTTTGGTATGAGAATACTTTTTAATTAATTAATTAATTTCCATTACCCCGAAAATAGCACTATTTGGCCTTTACATCGGTGGGTATTCAACAATAAAGAAGGGACAATCACAAACAACCACGCCCTGGTTAGGGGTCAACCATACAGGCGGGATTCGAACCCTCGACCTTCAGTGTGGCAGGCGAGGACTGTACCCTGCTGCCACCGAGGCCGGCCGGTCTCGAAAACATGAGGAAAAACATGAAAAATGCACGAAAATTTCCTAAATTCCACGTTTTCGAATTCGACAAAAACAAAAAAAAAGGAAATTGAAATAAAAAATGCCATTCTGACAATACCTTCGGGGCGATAGTGAGTGCATGAGATAAAACGCCTCGTGACAGGGAGGGTAAGAACACAAAATATGTAGCAGCTTGTCGGATGTTCTATAAATACATAAAAAATGTAATTGCACTATCAACGTAATTATTGCATGCATTGCATAAATGTATTCTGGAAAGTTTTTTGCGTCTTCCGCCTCTCGTTGAAAGCAGTCTATTTACCCCGTTTTTCTTCAATTTTTGGAATGAAATTTAAAGCGTCCTTAAAATAAATTACTTTCTCATTCCATAAATGTGATGAATTTGGGTAGAAAACTTTTTTTTAATAAAAATTTATTTAAAAACGCGATTTTTTTATTTAAAAACTGTAACATTGAAAATTGGTAGAATAACGCTATGTCATATATTAATGGCACTAGAAAGAAACGTTTACATATTACATTTTCATGCATTGAGGAATCAGTGAATTGATAACGTAAGCAATTAAAAGAAAAATATACATATTTCGTGAAAATGTGGCTAATTGTGAATGGCTGCAATGTATCAACTAAAAATTCATGGCATTTTTAGGCCACCTTACTCTTCGATCTTTAAGATGCGAGTAGCAATGCAAATACTATTACCATGCCAAAATTAATGTGGAAGGAAACTGTAAACGATGTAGTTGGTGTCTGAAAATTGTACTTGGGGATTCAGGATGTTCTTCGTCAAAATGTATTTGTATAGCGAATGTCAAATATGTAGAGCGAATTCATATTTTTTCTGAAGCACTTCCACACGGAGAAACGTTCTGAATGGCAGCGGTAAAAGGTGGAAGGAAAAATATATACCTCACATCGCCGCTGTTCTCCCGAAATCTTCCGACAGGAGGGGCCATTTTCCAGATGGCGGGTCGCTTTTCCCATGATACATTGCGCGACAACGCAAGGCGGTGGAAAATTGCCCTGTCTCACTCTTGTTTTATTTTATGTGAACCAATAGTGCCCATCATTTCCTGCCTCTTTTTTAACCTACCCTCAAACGTCGGCAACTTCTGTTTTTTCGTCATGTATTTCCTATAATTTTTTCTCCCCATCTGTGGCCCTTTGTACATTTTTATCAAAGGAAATTCATCTGTACATGAATACAATGAATGTATATTAGTGACGGAAATATTTGCATCCAAAACGGAGAATGTTAGAAATGATTAGATGCCCATGCCTCGGTTACCGGTAATTATTTCTGTCATTCGTCGAATACTAGTCTTTTTAGCATAGGAAGAGAAAGTGCGCACAGTTGTACAGAAGCAAGAAAACAGAAAAAATGCATGTGATTAAAAAGGACTATAGGATTAGAAACTGGAATTGTAAACATTTTATGGTTGATTGTACCAATATAAAGGTATTTTTGGCTGATATAATGCTCTTTTCTTAAGGAGGAGGAGCACTGGTGTTACTCAATGTATTTTCTAGAATCCTTTGAGCTTTTCATTTGCGTAACGCTGAGACTATTCATTTATCCATTCGCTAATGCTGCGTTTAGATCGTAAACCAAGATTTTCCACTATGAACTTCGATTAAATTACCCTGTTGCAACCAAAGCATGCCTCCCATTAGAACCGCATACCCGCTCTTTAACTTAACTACACTAATTTCAAAACTAGGCTTTTGAAGCTAGGATTCTTCAAGTGTGCTGTGGGAAGATTTTCGGATGAAAAAATAAAAGAGAAAAGTCTCTTTCGCCGCCATCCGGTGACACCTTGAATATTCCGCAATCATATCAGCTTCGGCGCAGAAATAATTTATCCCTGAGCTTAATGAAATACAAAGCAAAGCTGCGTGATTCGTCAAAAACTGCTGCGAGCATACAGAATGCGTTTAAAAAATGTCAAACAAATTAGGCTGGTAGGTGCTAGAGACTCGGACGCTACACGATAGGTCATACCTTGAGCAACTGAGAATAGATATCTTTGACAGCGACACGGAGAATATCATATCGGGACGGCACTATATTTCAAGGCCGGGAGAGACATTGAATTAAGACAGAAAATTCGTCGAACTCATAGGTGTAGGAATTCGTTTTTCCCCGAACAATCGAGGACTTCAGTAAATGCTCTGCGAAATTTCGTTAGGGCATTTCCTTTCCATTTATTAACGGCTGATATCTTAGCTCCCCCCGTAACATGCCTATCGAGGGGGCCCTGTGGGGTAGTATTATGTGGACGTATCTTATCAATTTCTCTTCCAATTCCTCACTTCGTGGAGAGGCGAGTGAATGAGAGTGAGAGAGAGAGGTTTGGCTGACTGCGAAACGCTCTCCCGTGTTAATCGGCCCGAAGGCATCAACTTGGGAGAGGGTGGTTGCCCCTTCAGGGCTGCAAACAACCCCTTTCGCCATTCATTCGTCCCCCGCTCCCCTCTCCCCCCCCAGAAACTTTGCGGGACGTGAGCGTGGGAGATGTAAGTCTGCAAATAGGATGAGCGCCGACGCGTTTAATGTGAAATAAACTGATGGGGAGAATGAGATACAGAGATGCAGAGAGAATGAGATGTGGGTGAGGAGAGTGAATTGCGCGGATGAGACGATTAAAGGGTGGAAAGCGAGAGCAGAGAACTCAAAGACGGACAGGGGGTGAAACGAAAATACCTTAACTGCCACTTCCTAACCTAAATGCATAGATGCATGTTGATGCATAAATAGATATGCAAATATGAAAATATATTAAAAGCCATTAAAAATCCAAACCGATGCAGTTTTTTTGAAGCTTGAAGAGTAAGGACTGTGAGGAATGCTTTATCAAACGTGTAAATGCGAAAAACTTAAGGGGGTATCAAGCTAAACTGAATTAGAATTACTTTTGAGTTGGTCTCGTTTTAATATTTACATGATTGATAATAATGAACTAATTTACTTTATTTTTTTATCTTTCCAGGTAAGTTGCTGGGCTGCTCCCTTCTGTGACCTCATTGTGGTAATTTCCCCTGTCTCGATCAAAGCTGCTTTGTTTTGGTAAATATTCACCCTTTTATTCCACTTCAACATGAACTTAATCGAATAGTATTCAGTCTGATATGCATTCAATATTGCTTCACGAATTGCTACTATAGCCTCGTGATCGATGCTGAAGGCTTTTCTTTTGGGAAACAGAGTAGATGAAGAATGTGAACGTAAATTTAAAACTAATCCATAATCCGTGTCTATAAGTGTGTGGCATGGGGTTATTTGGTTCAGAAGCAACACTAAAGCAAAGAGAACCTAAGTTTCTATGGATCAGAGGGACGTCATGGCACTGACTTTCCTACGAGAAGACGGAAGAGGGATTTTGGTGATACGTTTATGTGGTCCACCGCATCGCGCATTAATACGTTGATTGAAGTCATGTAAATAATTTTTATAATAATTATATCCCCTAGGCAGGATAATTATGCTACAAATGGAGGCAGGAAGATAAGCAACCAGCTCAAACTCAAGCACTTAAGTATATGTATTACAAAATGTGAAAGGCTTTCTTTGGCTTGGGCCGACGCGTGGGAAGGTTCAGCCTGGGCGAAGCAGATAGCGCTAGACATCCTTTCTCCGAGAAACTACTTTTTCTCTCTGTGCCGAAAGTGCCGATCATTGTAAGCAGCCGAGTTACCGCAGAACGTTTCCCACGGCTGCCCAATCCCCCAGGGTGAACATGCCCGTTCAGACTGACCCACAGAAACTATGAACACAACTAGCATAGTAAACCAGCCGTTTCCCTGGAAGAGAGATGAGTGCTCGTCCTTCACTCATGCGATATTCATAAACACATTGTTTAATGTAGTGATCAGCGTTCCCCGAACTATATGCTATGTGTATCGCACCATTTGTGTGATTGTGACCATCTTTAATTCCATTTCTTCTTCTGTGTGCGTTGAATTCTTCCTTCGTGGCGGGTCCTACGCCCAGAGCCATCTCTTGGCCAACTGATTGAGCTACATCTTGGGTAATTGGTTGCATTAACCCCCGCCGAAAACATTGGAGATAAGACTAGCATGGATAGCTTTGTGGTCTGAGCATCTGTCCGTGGTTCGATCCCCGGTCCAGGTGAAATTTTTCCATGTGTTTTCGGTTCTTATTTTATCTCCACGCCACGCTGTGTCATCGTCCTGTATTTATGTTTCGGTCTCTTTCTTTCAAATTCTATTTGTAATCATGTTTGTATATTCGCCTGTGGCAACTTGTGTGAATGTGAATTTGTATTGTTTGTTATAGTAATATAGAAAGCTGTCTCAGGATTAATCCGGTAGAATTCCAACGTTGGAGTAAATTTAGGAAAAGCAAAGTTGATCAGCATCATCATTAGTCAACCAGGCCTAAGATTGGTTTGACGCAGCTCTCCAATTCTCTCTCCCATCCGCTGTCCTTTTCAGAGTGACGCATTTATTCTCTACTGCATCCTTCATAACCTGTGCTATGTACATTCATTCGGGGCATTCCCTTCTTCTACGATTGTTTTCATCAGGCTATCATGCCTCATAATTTGTCCAACTAAGTTGTCCCGTCTTCTCCTCAAGGTTCTTCAAGACTTCTCTTTTCTCCCACTCTTCTTAGCACTTTCTCATTACTTACTCGGTCAATCCATTTCATCTTCATCATTATTCGGTTGCACAACATTTCGAATGCTTCCTTACTTGACTTCTCTTCCCAAGTCGTCCTCCAAGCCACGCTCCCTTGGAGAAACATGCTCTTTATGTAGCATCTGATGAATATTTTCTTCACTTCTATACTTTATTTTTAACCAATAAGGACATTATTCTTTTTGTAGAAACCCCTCCACTCCTGTACTATTCCACTGGTTATTTCAATCTGACTTCCATCTTAGGTAATTCGTCTCTCTAGGTAGTAAAACTCTTTCACCTCTTCAACCTTTTTTTTCCTTGCTTAATGTTTGTCGTGGTGTTCTTTCTGTTGCTGCACACTAATATCTTAGTCTTATTTTCCTTAAAAACCCGCTGATATTTGACCATTGTCCTTTACTGCCAGCTTATCACAAATGCAGTGTTCACAGTTTCCAGTAATTGTGGAAAATTGCTGGTTAATTTTATTTTCCACTGATTTATGTCACTGTCTTATTAAGATAAAGGGAAAACTTCTTATGCGCGAATCTTGCGTGACAGAGTTATTTTTGGCGGCAGAAATGGTTTGTGAGCATGTCAAACAACAAGAAAAATACTCGGCTCCGATCAAGAAAATACGGTGTTTGAATTACAATCTTCGTAAGGCCATGGATGAATAATATATAGCAATAGAGGAGGCCTAATAACGTTGAACAGTAGGCCGGCCCTTATTTTTCATAATTGCGATAAGTTATGTTTTCCTGGTCTCAAAATTATCCAAATGGTGTTTATATTCACGTGTTAAAATTTGGTTACTTTAAAATAACGGCAACCCGTGCCCTAAGGGCCCTAAGTACTAAGGACCCTCAATTGAGTTTTTTGGGGCCGAAAAAGCGCTATTTCTATGTAAAACGTAAAAGTAAAGTTCTTTAGGGCCGATTTTCTGTTTGTTTTAACCTATCTCTAAGCGTTTAGGAGATATCGTCCGTCGTAATGCGATCCCCCCCTAGGGCGCCACCCCGCACCGCGGCACCGCTGAGGTATGTCCCGCACCACTTACTAGAGACTTCCCCTCAACCCCCTCCCTCCCTTGGCAAAGACTTTGCTCCTGATGTCAAGATATAGCCTCTGAAGAAATGTGCTTACGTTACAAAGAATTTAATTGCCATAACAATACTTCCAATCTAAGAGATCAATTTATTTTCACTCTGTCCATGAATTTCGGTATATTAACCAAAATAAAATAGATTGTCACTGTATTTCTAATTTTTCACTGACATCCCATATTTGGCTATTAAAGTGCCTTTCCGCACGTAAGGGTTGTATTGCGATGAAAAGTCACACTTATTGTTAGAAATAAATTTTGAAAGCTCTCTTCCTTCAACGTGACTGCCTAAAAATCTTGAATTAGTTTCACTCCTCTCGCTGCACAATCATTTCCCACTTAATGACCCCGAATAATTTGCAAATCGTTCTTGTATGTTCATCACATTCTCGCATGTTCACATCAAAGAATGCAACACATATTTACAATACATTAAATAGCTTTCTCGAATTAGTGGTGACAAAATTTGGTATATATACCATAGTCATATCTTTACGTTTATAGAATGCCCTCTTCGGTGGATCATATTTTCCTACACAAGACCACATACGGCGTATCACGTTTTTTTCACACCTAGAAATGGATCCGTCAAAGAATGACAGGCATACCAACTCCTCACTCATGTACCACAAGTGGTTTGAAAATCTCTTTTGTGCTGCTTTCGCTATGTCCAGGTTAACACTTTCGTAATTAACAAGTCTTTGTAGGAACTGCGGGTCACTGATGGGAGCTAATGCAACAAAAGGAGCGGAGAACCACATCTTTTCATTTCTTCTTGAATATATTGAAATCTATTCAACCAATAACTACATTTTGTTCTCCTCTTTATTTGCGTAAGAACTTTATTTCTTCAGCCCAAGCACATTTACCCGAGAGATTAACTGCACTTTCCTCCTCGCGCGTCAAAAATGCAATGGTACCGCCCCTTGCAATGTCAAGCAAATCATCAAGTTTTGTTACGAAAGATTCTCTTCTCTTCATATCCACTGTAGTTCGCGCTCTCTTTATGCCGTTGCGCGTTCATCCATTCTTTGCGTCATTTTTCTAACTTTTCAATCGCCTTATTTTCCGTAACAACAGGAATTCTAGTTTTATACTATGTATGAGACGCATTTCTCACGGTTTTTCTCGCACTAAGTCTTACAAATTTCGAACCCATTAGGTGATAGAGAAAACACACAGTACTTCTCTCACTGTCGGTAAATTTGAGCCGAGTATTTCTTCACCTTCTTTTCCAACCAGTTCAATGCCTGGATTTAGTCTTGATTACATGCCTTTCGTTGTTGGTCTATTCTTAAAATGAACGTCACGTTCATGATAAAGTTTTTATTTCACCACTTTTCTCCTTACATCCTAAAAAACTTAGCACTTCGTATCCTTTGCACACTATAAACAAGAACTATCTATATCTATCCACAGTGATCTACATCCGTGAACTGACTGCCTCGTTTCTTCTTCCTTGAATATTTCTATCTGCCGTTGGAGCCCTGGAAGCCCTGCTCATTCCCTTCATTCCTTTATTATTCATAGACACATTTGTAACACATGTTTTGTACATAAAAAGCACTTTGGAACAAAGCCTGCTGGAATGGTTTGCGGCCGTATGGTGGCAAAAATCAAGGTTTAAGCGGTCGGTACCCAGTACATAGGACGGCGTTGAAGGGTTAAAATTGCCATTATAGGCTTTAACAACATTAATCATGACCCAAGAGGAACAACCTATTCAATACTGTACCACTAGTATGTAAATCTTGTCATCAGGAGCAAAGTCCTTGCCGAGGGAGGGGAGGGGGTGGAGGGGAAGTCTCTAGTAAGTGGTGCGGGACATACCTCAGCGGTCCCGCGGTGCGGTATAGCGCCCTAGGGGGGGGGGGATCGCATTACGACGGACGATATCTCGTAAACGCTTAGAGATAGGTTAAAACAAACAGAAAATCGGTTCTAAAGGGCTTTTCTTTCACGTTTTACATAGAAATAGCGCTTTTTTGGCCCCAAAAAACTCAATTGAGGGCCCTTAGTACTTAGGGCCCTTGGGGCACGGGTTGCCGTTATTTTAAAGTAACCAAATTTTAACACGTGAATATAAACACTATTTGGATCATTTTGAGACCAGGAAAACATAACTTATCGCAATTATGAAAAATAAGGGCCGGCCTATTGAACAGTATACTTGGAGCATTATCATTTGCGATGACATTTTTCTGAACCACTATGTTCCTGGCGCGTAATGCAATTTGCTATTATTATAAGGGTTATCATAAAAGATCGGTGCACTTTTGAACATGGTTTATATGAAAACACTGTTTCTTTCAGTTTGCGTTTTTTATTTTTCGAATTTTTCATTTCAAAAAGTATTTTTTTATGTTATTAATAAATTTCAATATGTGCGCCCTTATTTGCTTGAGAAGAGATAAACCCTGCGTTGGCATTTGCCTTCTCCTAACGAAAGTCGCTCAGGGGGCCAGAATTTAACCTACCACCTATGAAAAATCTCTGACACCCTATTCCTCGTATCTTCCTATGAATTACTAACACCGCACCATTATTTTATGATAATCCTACATAATATAGAATTTGGCACTCAGTGTGTGACTGTGAAGACTGAGTACAGCAAGCAGCCGAGGTCCTTTTAGCGCCTTTCGTTAAGAGCAGGTTAAAGACGTCGCCGGGTTTCTCTCCGCCCTTCCATCCTTTTCCTTAAGGCGCGAAAGGCCTTAGCTGTCGGTCGCCTCCTCCGAATACTTACCAACCCATAATACAGTCATGTACATACATAAAAAATCTAAACTCCCATTTTTAAAAATTTAATTAAAATTCGATTCATATTTTTGTTGTTATTACGAGTTGTACTAAGCTCATTACGGCGTCATTTATCCTGTCTGTATTTTTATCTCAGAAGAGAATGTAAGACTATTTAAAACAATGTTAAATTTACGTAGGGAAATGATAGTTATAAGACACGGTCTCTGGCGTTACTTTGTCGAACTGCTTCATCATAAAATAAAAATACTTTGTTCTATTCCGCACTTCATTTTAAATAGTACGACCCGGGTTTCTGCATATCATGCTATCATCAGGTGAGATCATCATGTTATCACCTGATGATAGCATGATATGCAGAAACCCGGGTCGTACTATTTAAAATAAAGTGCGGAATAGAACAAAGTATTTTTATTTTTTTAATGAAAGTTTTTGGCCCTGTGGTGTTGCGATTTTTGTATCTGGGCCTTTACACACGCGGTTACACGGCAGTTCAGTCTTTATGTTATTCTTTCTCTCTATCTCCTCATTGCTGCCTTATTTTTTTCTAAAACAGATTTCACGCGCGTCTAAATCTCGCAGCCGCTGCTACAGCATCCCGCCTCATTCTGCTCGCACGCTTTAATCGTCGTCGCATTTCTTATTCAGCTGCTGCGTCACCTTAATAATTCCCTCATATCCCTTGCTCTTTTATTTTGTTCCCTCCACACACAACGCATTCTCGTAATGTCCCATTTCAGCGCCCCTTCCTTCCTTCCTCCTCCCGCACAAATCCCTTGCCCCGTTTCGCCCCGACTCTCCCTCGCGCGTCTCCGCCGTGACTCAACTCTCATCCAATATTCATTCACGTTCGCTCCTTCCCGGAGACTTCATCATCCGTCCCCATCCCGCACTCCCTCCAACCACTACCACCGTTTCTCACATTCCCTCCCGCTTTAAATTCCGCAATTCAGTCCTCACCATAGTCATTCAGTAACAGAGTTCCCGTTTTTAAAAGGGAGTGGGCTCCATTACAAGCTATTTCGATTGTAATGGTGAAAAAAGAGAAACCCGCTTCCACTGGGTTTGCTCGTCGTATTTCGCTGCTAAAGGAGTCGGATCCTTGCGGGAAATCTATCTCCTTTTTACAGTTTATTTTATATCGACTTTCATAGAGAAGAAAAGACCTCTTCAGTTAGGTGTATTCGTCGAAGTTCACTGCTATGGCAGCCGACTATTATCGGTGAATCTGTCAACGCATAGTGTGGGCTCGATAAATACAAGCAAGATTTCGTCATTTCCTGCAATGGAATGACGAAATCTTGCTTATGTTAATCGAGAAGAATCGAGAAGACAAGAAACAAGGGTGTGATAACATCGAGTCGGGGATCGGGTTGGTGTGGTGGCTAGAGTGTTGGCTTCCCACACCGTGGGCTCGGGTTCAAATCCCGGCGGTGGCAGAGACTTTTCAGAGACTGCCCGATCCCTGCTTGAGTGTTGTGTGGAGGACATTTCAAGGAAAAACATTCCGTCCGTCGGATGGGACGTTAAGCCGTGGTCCCCTTGGCGCCTTTCGGTAAGAGCAGGCTAATGCCGTCGCCGGGTTTCTCTCCACCCTTCCTTACCTACCCTTCCCTCATGGCGCAAATGACCTAAGCTGTCGGTCGCCTACTCCAAATACCATTCCATTACCATAACATCGAGTGGCACCAATGTCGGGCACATTTTAATTAATTAAGTGACCTATAGATATTTATGTATATAATTAATCATTGTTTGATGACTTGGTGAAGTGCAGAGGCGGAAAATATTACCGCTAAGCTCATTGGTGTTTGAAACCGGCCAGCAAAGCAACTACGAGGGTTATTCCAAAAGTTAGGTCTGGATAAGAAAAAAAAAATAAAAACAATTTTCCAAAAAAATTGTTTTATTTACATTTTTTACATCTTTCCCTATTTTTCTACATTATTTACAAACTTATTTAAACATTTGTCACATGGTTAAACAAGGTTTAGAATGCCTAAGTTGTAGAAATCGGCCACCTGCTAAGATAACCGGTCTTTAACTGATTCTTTCACTTCATCATCTCGCTCAAAGCTCGCACCTACTTGCGCACTTTACAGTCACTCATTATGTCTAGACCGTATACTTCAGTGATCTGCCGATGAATTTCTGCCGCTGTAATGTTTCTTGCAGACTAAAACCACATCAATGACCTTACTTCACAATCGGCGGGCTGATAAATTGTGTTAAACATTGTAAACTGACCCTATGAACAGCACACAGCAACAGTAACAACGCTAATGGAGGTGCTTCGAAACGTTCCACTTCCATTTATCCTCGTATTGCTCTCATACATCCGGGAATTTTCAAACCAATAGCCCCTTGAGCCGGGGAAATTAATTATTTTTGTCACAGTATGGCAACGCGTAAAAGACCCAACTACGAAATTGCTTTTATTGCTCATATCACTGAAATGTGAGACATTTGGCAACAACGAGACGTGTTGCCTAGCTGTTAAAATTTATTCAGTATTTAAACTCAAAGGGCCTTTCAATCTTGATGTACGACCATTACTTATTTCGTATGTTATCAGAGGCAAAAATGTTCTGAACATAAAGCATCATTTACTCTGTTTCCAGTCGACATTATAACCTTTCTTGATTCTTTATTCCTTTACCTTGTCCCTTTCCGCCGCCTCATTTGGGACAACACACATTTACGAGTGGATATACAGGTGAAGCGTGCGGTATCTCGTGTATACAGTAACATTTACATTTCCTGCATGTCCTCTTTGTTCTTGCCCAGCCTTTCTCAAAAATCCATAACATTTATTTTCCTAGATATTTCCTTTACACGAACCCCAACATAGCTCTCTTCTCCTTAACAACTTAATAGCCACACTCACTGGTCTCTTTTGGTGTCGGATTTAAGGTTAAGAAACATTAGAACAGGAATATCTAGAAGAACAGGAAGAATAAGGATAGATGAGGTGTATCCTTATCATTAATGCTCAAAGAATAGTAAAAACCTGAATTACAGCTTCAGAATATAAATCTTTTGCGATGTACCTGATACCTGATAAAAGGAGTAAAATAAATTCGAGTCATAGACTACAACAACACAGTATTCTTACATTCATAGAATTATCACTTATATATCTCCTATGTTATAGCCAAAATATTGCTACAAACTAATCAAAAAGAGGTTAATTTTTATGAGAGTGGATCTTTTCTCCTGTGAAAGAAATGAATTAAAAATGTTTTTGATTCTAAGCATCTTATACTGTTTGCATACTTTATACTTATCTATATAAGCATAACCTTGCGCGAATGTTTTTAGGGAGATAAGTAATTTAAAAAACTTGCACTCAAGTAATTTTTTAATGTATTGCCTCCATTTTCTCAATAATTTTCATGTCGTCAATATCGCCCTTAGATTACATTTCTTGTTTCATGCGCTGAATCTCTTTTCTCATTTTTATCGCCACTGCTTTTATGTTCCCATTCTCAACAGCATTTCTGCTTTGCTCATATCCCTCCTTTTATTCCAGGTAACTTCGTATGTGCTTCGTTTAAGTATTTCTTTTCCTCAGTGATGGGGTTTTTGTACCTCTCTATGCACCCTTTTTATTCCAGCCACAACAATATGAAACGGATTCGATTTTCTACGAGGAGTGGGTGTTTGTATGAGCCCGACCTTAGGCCGTATATTTTTCTTTTGCGTCTTATTTTTACGTCCCCAGTAAAGTTGGAAATAAAGTGCTGCTTTCTACGGAAGTGAGGGGAATTAAATTCCCGAGATTTTGGCGGGAACACGAGTTTTTCGTTTCCTGGAAATACCTCTGGACTTTTTCCTTCGATGATGTTCCACTCCTTCCTTTTTCCCCCTTGCTTTGTTTTATTGCATCACAAGTATTATTTCCCAAATATTCATCAGCAAAAATGTATACTCACGGCTGCTCTAAAATGGTTGATATTCAAGTGGGTGCCTCTCGATTTGCTTGACTTTAGGCTCTTCAATGAGGAAAAAAGTCTGAACTTAATACCGTGGCCTTTTTCCAGACGAGCGTTTGAGTTTCATCTACATCTGCGAAGTACTAGGCAAGCCACCACCAGGGCGTTTGGTACGGAATAATGCACGCCAGTCAAGTAGCTCTCAACCTAGTCTTAGCCAGAAACGTGCTCGATCGCTGGACAAAAAGAAACTCTTAGTACAACTACAAGCGGTCACACAAGAAACTAGGAGAGTGCTAACAATAGGGGCATGCTACCAAACAAAAAAAACTGCTAGTTATTAGTACTAAAACGAAAATTTTAGGTTGATATAATAATATTTTCATAAGTAATTTTGTTACCGTACCTTTGGCTTGTGTCCGCCATTTTTTTTTAGAGAGGCCGTTACAGTTCCGTGGTACGTCATCAGCGATACTTGCCCTTTTATGTGTTGATTTCGTCGTGAAATTCTCCCATCGCCGAAATAAGTGACGACAATTTCGGAAATATGGGCAATTTAAGTACGCCTAGTATAAGAATAGCACTGAATTGAAGGTTATTTCAATAATTGATAAAAAAAGTTAGCTTGAAAGAAAACTAGTGGGCTGTATTGTAAAGGCAAATGAAATTCGCAAGTTGACTCATAAAAGGAACATGAGCGTCTGCAATAATCTACGCTCCCTGGTAACCACCAGCAAGAGACAAACAAAACAAAAAAACAAGTGAAAAGTTCGCCCCATCCACTGGAAGGCGAAGGAGAAGAAATCTTGGCGCCAAAAGCGGTTAACATGTAAACGGAGACCCTTGTAAATCTCTACAATTAAATTGCACATTTAACTCTATTTTTAGCTATTGCATTCAACCATTCGCTAATTTCCTCGTCAATTCAATTTGCATCGGCTCCCGTATTCTTCATTAGGCCTGCCTTCGAATGACCCTTCTACATCGCTCATATTGACTGTCTCATTCGTCATCTAGATTTCGTCTCGCTTGTGAAGACAGGTTTACTAATTCAGGATTTCACTCTGCCCAGGAGCAAGCTCTTGTTCATGTTTATAGGGTAGTTTGCGCAGCTAAATTGAATTCGGTTTCCGACGATTAATCTCGCGCGGTAGACAATGGCTACTGCACACAGGTGTGATCAACCTACTAATTTCTGTGCCCAGTTGTGCTCTATATATTGCGTCACTTCTATGAGATCACTCCAGATAGCTTTACCCTGTATTTAAACTGTATGCGTTTGTCGTTTCATTTGAAAGCATTATTACAAGACGCCGGGTACATTCTCAAGCATAGCAAAATTTCGGAAAGAGTTACGTCTGCATGTAGCCCGGTCAAAATAGACATTTACCCTTGCATAAATTGCCAATAATAATAATTTTACGTACAGAGATTATAAATTGTAAATTTTTCTCCATTAAAATACTTAATGTGTCTTGTATAATATAGTCTTCTCAAAGCGATTACAATATGTTTTTCACCAGTTATGCATCACATACTAGTATACTTCTATATTCGTCTTCTATTTTAGTTTTTGAGGTTTCGGTGATAATTTTCCTTTATCTGTTATTTATTGATTTGGTAATGACGTTTTAAAAATAAATCTAAACGTTGGAAATTGGTTTACAAGGAAGATGAATAACATTTTCCATGCGTATAGATGACTTGATGAAAAAGTAGAGTATTCATATTGCGAAGATTTTTATTTAATATAAAATTCATTAGTTTATTTTTCCATTTCATCTTACAATAATTGCGTAAACTATCGATTAAATAACAGAAAATGGGATATACTTTGGGGTTTAAAAAAACAGTAAGAATTCATTATCAGACTTATTTATTGTTCTCTAGTTGATAATGTCTTTTACATCAACATGTAAGGAATAATATATTCATTCATTCATGATTTATTTTCAAAGAGATTTGGATGTTTGAGGAAAACTAACAGAAAACCTGCCGACCAAGGGTGAAATTTTCTATCAAAAAATATCTGAAAAATGATGAGTTTATGTACTCGTTAATAGCAACGCTTCTGCGTATTTCCACATCCCCGTGATATGTTAAAAACTCGGAATCCGAACAAATGCATGCATTCCGATAAAGTTACTTATTTCAGAACCACAGACGCTAAAGAAAAAAAGGAAAAAAGTAGAATGATAACTGTTACCCATGGCGTATATGAATTTATCTTAACAATAGGTTGCAATTCCTCTAAAATAAAATCATCCTAAAGAAAATTTGACCTGAAGCATCGATTGTCTTCAAAAATCACCATTAGCCCGGTCAAATTAGCCCAAAAAAAGGGGGTACCCTTGCATAAATTGCCAACAAGCTGTAAATTTACAGGAACGTTAGGAATACCACTCTAATAAAATCCTGAAAAGTCCTCATCGATCCCGTATGTGCAAAAATTTTTATTCAAGGTCAAAGGTCACAAAAATGGTTTTTTTTTATTTTTCGGCCAAACGGTTGGTTTTACGATAAAAATTGCTGTTCAAAATTTTAGAGCAGTTAATTTTCTACAAAATTGTCACCATACTTTTTTCTCTAAGATTTATCATTTCTAATTAGTGAATTTTACTAAAATGATTAAAATTAATTGGCTCAAATACTATGTCTTTGCACATTACCGTGCACTCAGACTTTCAGTCTAATGCTAAATCTTCAGCCACATTGGTCTACTTGCTGAGAAGAGTTTTTCATTTTTATTTAGTTTCCTGATGCGCCTCTTCATGTGGACGATTTAGGTTTGGGAGGGAAGTATGAGAACTTCTTCAACTGCATAATTAAGTTGTTCGCGCAACTCGTCTCTGTTTCCATTTCCCGTCAAATTTCCTCTCTCCAGTCGTTTGTAGCGAGTGCTGTTCGCCCGAGTCAACCTCCTTATCCCATCGTTTCATCTTCTTTATGGAGGTCCACCGCCCTTCCATCCCGTGCCCCTCATTTCTCACTTCCTCGAATGTCCTTCCCGGCATTCCCTAGGTCCCCTCCCCCGCTCATATCGCCAATTTTTAATCGTTTCCCTCACTATATCTCCATCTATTTTTTTATTCATTCTATGGGTACAGAATCATTAGTCATTGTTAAATTTTAAATGTGAGATCAATTTCTCATTTCTAAGTGGAGTTTTCGTTTTTTTCATGAATGATAAATGACGGTATGGTATTTGACTACCTTAAAAAGGAGACATTTCCGTTTGATTCATCCCTCCCTTAAGTGCAAAAGGTTAGCCAATGAATACGTAAAGGGAATTGCGTGCGTAGTAAAGTGTACCTTGAACGTATAAACAGTGACTGAAAAAAGAATATTTTTAAGTTATTTAAATATCGATAATTATTGGACGCTTTGTGCGAATTATATTAAAATTCCTCTCTTATAAAAAATACCTAAACATGATAGCATAGCTTCAAAAGGCAAGTTTATGGTGATGAGATTCTTAGAATAATTTTCTGTTTGATTTTTTTCAGTGCGTAAATTTTTCTTCGCCACATTGAGAGTATTTCCAATATCACTAAAATGAAGTCGTCAAAACGCGGGAATTATTTTTGTTGCTTTAATATTTGCAATTTTTCAAGCGGAAGGAGTTGGGGTAAATAGACTCGATGAATAATGAGGTAAAATGGAGTGAATGAATTCATAACTATATGATCGCATTTCATTTCTTCTAATTCATATGTGTTCATTTATTACCCTCTTGAGAATCGTCAACAAAAAACATAAATTAAATCATCTTTGTAAACATTGAATTTATTTTTACCTATTAGTGAATATCAAATGAGCCTCATTGTGGAATGGAAAGAGCAGTGAAATTAAACTTATTCCCACGCATTTCTAATTCATGCATTAAAAAAGTAACTTTAAATATTTATTTCGGTTAATTCTCTCGAGATCAATAAAATTAGTTAATCGATTTCTTTTTTTCTTTTTCTTGATAATTTAATGTTAATTACCGTCTGGGATAGGTATAAGAGGTTCGGCTCTAAGATTATATTTGCAACTCCGTGATGTTAATCAACAATAAAATTAAATAGGTGATTTATCGTACAGTTTTGCCTCTTTGACTTGTTTATTTTATTTGGTGTCGCTTCTGATTGATCAATTCAAGAAAACATGCAACGCACTGTCTTTGAACCCAAAGCTTATTTTGGATAAGTGATGCTAGAGCTCACCCCATGCATAGCTACATTCAAGAACATGACTAAAATTAAGGGTATGGGTCCAGTTCCATATCCTGGATAACCTCGGGGACTGCTGTATAAAGGTGTCGAGCCCGGGCATTAGATGCCAATGTGTATGTCCACCAGGCTGCTATACTCTTCATTATAGAGCTTAATGTTTGAAAACCTGAGATCAATAACGTTTGCTCCATCGTTAACAAGAACTATTCCTGCCTGCAGTCATGTAGCTACGAATTTTATTGGGGGGGGGGGGGGAGGAGGGTCCAAAACCAGTGGGGGCAAATTGTACACGATGATTATAAATGATGGCCCGACGTTTAACTCCATGACCTTTGACCTCTATTATGATCTTAGGAGGTAAAAAAATCAACAATACGGATCTAGGAGCTGAAAAACCGACTTTGGCACCCTTCAAAACCCATGGTTCAACACGTTGGTTGTCACGACAGCCGGAAGTTTACATCTATGACTTTTGACCTCCGTATTAACCTTGGAGGTCAATTAGTGAATAATGCGGGTATTTGGACATTACCAATGACTGGGGCACCTATAAAACCCATAGATCGACACCTTTGTTGGCATGCTATTCTTATTGCCACCCATACGACCTTGACGTTGACCTTACTGGGTCAACGATTGAATTTCCATCGAATTTCCACCAATTTCCAACAAAAATAAAAGTGTTATATTCGGTTTTTTCGTGTCCAAAAACCTTAGAATTGACATCTTGTCTATAAAATTCAGACATTTTTCTACCTCGATTTTTTTTAACATTGAAGGCAAACGTAAGGCAAATTCAAATATTTGGTTTGGACACACATTGTGAGGTCAAAAGGTCAATATTGTAAAACGTTGCTTGAACTCAACAAAACGTAGGACCTTTCCCCATAAGTATGCCAATTATCATGAACATTGCTCGATGCAAAGTTACTAAAATTAGAAGTCAAAAATGACACACGACCTGTCAGACAGTGTAGAAGAACAGGGTTATAAGTAGACGGTTTTAAAATAATTTTAACACTTTTAATAATCGAAAAAGCTTCATTTTTCAAAGAAATATTTTGTAAAATCATGATTCCTAAATGTTTGGTTTTCTTTTGTGATGAAGAGTAGGTGTGCTTTTATATTTCGGGGGGGGGGGGGGGGGGTCCGAACTCCCCGTACCTCCCAACTCGCTACGTCACTGCCCACCTGTCGTTAATTTACAATCCATTTCCTCCGGCTATTCATCGAAGAATAAAATTATAAAGTTTGAAGAGGCTTGTTTGTTTAGGTAAAAATATTCAAAATATTGTAGGATTCGGTAGTTAATTCTTTTTTTTTTATAATTTTCTCCTCTCATTTCATTAGGCTACGTTGCGTACACATACATTCTTTTCTCTCTCTCTTTCAAAGCCACTGTCACATTGCACGGGAGAAAATTTACGACTTGCACCTAAAACAAACCGCGCGGTTGAGATAGTCGCAGGTAGTAATGGCGTAGTGCGCTATGCAGGTGACCATGCAATAAACTGACGTCAGCTCACACAGATGGCTCTAGTGGTGTTTGTCTAGCACGCCGAGTATCCGTATGGTGTTTTATTGCTAAGCACACAGTTTTACTGCAGGTACCTCGGGCGTAATGGCCTCTATTTTCCATAGATCCCGAACAAAAAGGGTAAATTAAATTGTGTTTGCACAGTATTACGTTGCGTTAGAACTGCGGCTAAATTACGTTTGTGAGAATGCACTGTTTGCTTGTATAATCATGCAAATTCCACTTTTTAAATTCAGTGCTGAATATGTAAATACAGAGCAAAGGAGAGTACCAAACCGTTATCTACTTATAATGACTAAATGAGGTAAAAAGGTTGTTGTGGCATGTAATATAAGCCAGCACATTCATAATAAAGAAATCGCGTAGAATAAAAAAATATCTCGAAGAGAATTATGCCACATTACCGTTTCCCATTAACTCTTGCCATGGCATAGCAATCAAAACATGGCATTGAACCTAAACACTTACAAATCGAATGGATTTCCATTGTACCTAATTTGTTTCTTAATTGCAAGACGCATCCAATGATGCGATGTGTGATACTAACAGATAGGTATAGAATTATGAAATTTAATAATTAAGCACCGTTTTCATCAATGTAGCATTTTGGAATGAAAAACGTAAGTGAGATATTGTGATCAGTTTCAAAGAGTTTCACAAATTCCAATTTTTCTGTTATTTTTCACTATCTCAATGACTTAATTTTTATTTATTTGTTAAGAATGCCTTTTCATTCATTTTTACATGAATTTTTCTATTACTGAAGAAGCCCTGTTTAAATAACATAAAATTAGTCGCATAAACTTTTTAGTGGCAATATTATTTTGTAATTTTATGTTATATCCTTTCTCGTCTAGGCTTATTTTTACAGTTATGTGGAATGTGCTACACAAATAATTACATTTATTTCGTTAAGTCTTGTTTTTACTTAACTTTTCTCACAGAGGTACTTTTTCATATAGTTGAAAAGAGTTGTCAAATAACCTGGTACGCGAAATAAATAGAGTTATCAAGTTGGAAGTTAATACCTAGTTGAGAAGGTGGGCATAAATATTTACGGCTCTGATATAAATCCGCCTGTAACAGCTGCACTGTGAATCGCGATAATATTTTTCTGAACAACTACGAGAGTTTTTGGACGACTTTTCGCTTTGGAACTGAAGGTCGCATTGGAAGTTAACGCCAGCTTTTATACCTTTTTGCTTCGGAAATCTTTACTACGACACCGAAATAAAAGCGGCGTCGTTAACCTGGCTGTGATCGAATTTGAGCCGATTTTAGGCCTCGCCAAGGGAAGTGCAGCACTCAAGGCCGCCTTTATTGCACGGCGAGTAGCAGCGGCTTACGTTGGATTTCGCAGCGACAGGAAAGCGTTGTGCCGCTCACGGGGTTCGGTGGTGCCGTCAATGGACAAATGAAAGCCGAAGTGCGTTTCAAGACTCCGGTGCTTTGCTCCGTCCAGTGGAAAATGGGTTTTGTCTCATCGATTGCCTCGCGAGTGGCCAGGGAATAGTTTATTTTGGGCTTCGTATTAACCTAGGTTAGGTTTATATTTCTACCTTATGAATAGATATTAAATCGAAACTTGAAGCATTTACGTGGTGTAGGGGCTCCATATTTAAAATGAAAAACACTTTGTTTGAAGGGCTCCATATTTAAAATGAAAAACACTTTGTTACTTCCACAAAATTCACAATTTCTATTTTATTACCGGTTTCCCGGTTTCGGTTTATATGAATAGATTGTATTGCATTAAAATTAGACACTCGGTATCGGATACTTGGTAGGTACTTTCCAGGTACTTTCCCGGCATCGGATACTTGTCATCAATTTACGCATTATGGTGTCATTTTACCCACTGTCAACTTATGGCTAGATATTCGTGAAAATCGCAAATGCGATATAGATGCGATGTGCGCAAATAAGTGCGACATAATGCGATGACTGTAATTTTATGATATTTTTACACAAATTTGCCTTTTCGACGGCAAAATTCATACATTTTGTGCCGAGCGCAGTTTAAATGCTCCGCCGACACTCACCGCTTAAAGCATGTGAGCGACTGGCCAGCTGCTAGTTGGCTGGGACTCTACGTGGCCGCGAACTACAAGTGGGCGCGGGCAAGCTACACCTCCGCCACTACATGTCTTATTCCTTAATTTATTATTGTTCTACAACATAATTATTTAAAATAATATATTCCGCATTTTGTCATATAACTGCGTTTCACTACATCTTATCGTCGTTTACCTCATTATGAAAATAAAAAAACAGACGCTGCAAAATGCGATAAACTGTTATTGAAAGTGCGATAAAATAAAAAAGAAAGAATCATTTTTAAGTATCTTTACTTATGGCTTATAATGTCCTTCGATGATGTAGTCCAAGTCAATAATAGTGTCTGGGAATTCAATATCAATTCACACAGTATTGCGGTGAGGCATACTTCAGTTTTTCCGAGGGGGAGCGTGGTTATCTAGTGGGTATCAGGAGCATTCGGGTCCTGATCGAGGGTTTATGGGTTGAAATTCTGGGTGAAGACTTCGTACATCCCCAAACAAAAATCCTCCAAGTACGAGGTGGCCCAGGGAAAGGAACCGGCCGCCATACCCTGAATTTGTAAGGTTCCCACGCTTGCGGCTTAGACCAGGGTGAGCTCCACCCTCACCTAAATCAAACAACCTTAGGGTTGAATGACCGACTGGATGAGTATGTTTTTCCTTAGTTAACGGCTACATTGTATTTACATGAATTATTTTTCAGTCTTCTATAATCATCGGTGATTTCTTAAAAACTATTTTAAACCCTCAAAATTCTTCCATCCTTCGATTCGTATGAGGTTAAAATCCCTTTAAGTCCTAATTATCGAATTTTTCCCCCGTCATTATTTTTGGTAACCTAGGGTGTGATATTTTTTTACATTTCATAGCTTCTCTTTGCTGCCGTTAAATTCGTCGCGGGTCTATGTTTATGACGGGTGAATGCGAGCAAGATAAGCGCCAGTAAGCTTTGCTCATCAGTCTGGTACCGTGCTTTCCAAATACGCGTTTTCATTGGCTGATTTCCGCCGCTGCCGTAAAGTGCCATAAGCGCTGAGCGCCACCTAACGGGTCGGGGAAGGGATACGTGGTCTCAGCCGCAAAAGAAAAACCCAACCCTCTGCAATGAGGGGTGCGGGATTATCCTGATTATATGGATGCACAAAAAAAGAACTTGTTAGCGGTACGAAAAAATTGGTAGCAGTGAGACTAGAACAGTAAGAGGATTAACTTTCAAACACCTCCGTCCCACAAAAAAAAAACCTGCTGAAATGGTTATGGAAAAGGGAAAGGTGGATGAGGATTAATATTGGATACTGCCAGGACATAGAGGTTTAAAATTGTTGTTCACTGTATGAATTCTAACTCTTGAATTTGTTTTCTCTTTGCATCATCCAAGCGAGTCGTTTACGGCAGGTCATTAAAATAATGGCAATTTTCATTCGTGAATTACCGATTTTTCTGAATGATATATAAATATTTTAATTCATTCACGTAATAAAAACAAAAACAATTGGTATACGATTAAGTGTTTACAATGAATCCTTTACCGATTGATACAATGCCATTAATTAAATGAAAAAATATTAAGTGGCCAGAATTCTAAAGTTTACCGTCATTATACTCATAACAACCGGAGTGAACCACTTACTTCCGTCACAAATTCCTCATAAAAATCAATGGATCCGAAAAATTGCTGTGCTCTCTTCTAAAGCTTAGGTTTTACTTATAAATAAACTTGAGCGGAAGTAAAATGACGCTGTTTTGCGGTGGTACTATAATTATATATTATTTTTTCATTTTATTTAATATTATGCTTATTTATTTCAATTTATGAATTTTGTTTCATTACTTTCTTTATAAGAATAATGTAGTTCAGTAAAATCTCAGAAGTAGTTTGATTTTTCCATTTATTTGAAATTGGTGTTGGTAAATATCAATGTATAATTTTTTTCTTTTGCGCATAGAATTTTTTTAACCCGTGCTTGGTTTTTCAATAAATCTTTTGTTGTCACACAACTAGAGTAGCGGGATGACTTCAATAAAAAGGGGGTGATTTTGAAATGGACGTTATTGCGGAAAACCAATAGGGTAGTTTCCTTCATCAAAGAAAACGAAAGGCATTGGTTGCGATTCGTTACACACCATTAATGTATTCATAATATACATATTATTTGGTTTTAGAAATACCGGTTTAGACGAATGGCAATGGTCCATTTTAACTGCATTTGAAAAAGGCCTGATTGGCGCCCATGCGATGCCACTCCACGTGACGTCACAGGGACCTAGTTTCTATACGAGTAGATAGGAGTTTCACATCGTCTGAGAATACCAATGCATGGATGAGGCACAGAGCTCAGGGAAACATGTCTTAATAATCACCTATTAAAACTGGCTAAGGTCGGAAAGTTTTCTTCGCTTGATAAGGTATTTATAATCCCTATTAAAGCCAAGCGCTACTAGCTAGCAGGGTACTCGGCTAACTGCTAGCATCCTGCGTCGTATCAGCGCTCAAAGCCTCGCCCCAAGGTCACCTCACTTGCGGCAGCGGGAAGCAAAACGACGTCACCCAGGGTTTTCCCAGCATTAATACTTAGCCGTCGCGTTTTCGCGCCCTTGAAAATTTTCACTTTTCATTTAATAGCAAAAAATAGATATGGTCATTTAAAAATCTAAAAGCGTGAAAAACGTACTCCAGGAGTAATACTCTTTCGATTTAGGCAATACAAAAATAATAGGAAACCACCCTATTACTACTTTCTACTTCACCCTCTTTTCAACCGACTCCACCCTCCTCGGTTTTTCCCCCGTCACTCCACCCACTTTCTCCGCCTTGTGTTGACCATTTTCCTCACTCCATTCTTAGTTAAACCCTTTCGGGTACCTCTCTCCCCCCACCTCCTCCTTGCCTCGCTACCTTCTTCCAACTCTCCATTCATAATTACATGCCTGCCTTTCTTTCACCCTGCTCAGTGCTCATTCTATTCTTCCCCCTGGACTTCCCGTTTCCTTTTATTCCTTCAGTGTCGTTCTTCTACATCTATCACTAGATTTCTCCTCCTTCCTCTGGTTTTGCCGTATCTACTCGGTTGTCTTTTTTCCCACTTGCTTTCCTCTGTACTTCGGTTTCCCGCCTCTACATCAAACTTGTCAACTCCTCCCTCACATCTTCCACGAATGCATAAATAAGATGTCTTGTCGAAATTAAGTATGCCAGTACTAACTACGGAAATAAGTTAACGTAGTTGCCCCTATGCACAAATTATGCGAAAATTCCACAGAGGAAAAAAAATCATTCGCCTTGACGTACTTGTCATAATCCCCATGACAATATAGTTCACAAATTTCCTCTGAAGGGAATGACGTCTCGATAGCTTTACTGGCTACAGCAATGAACCGGAATTCAAGGTATCCGGGTTTGAATCCCGGTCAAGGCGAATGTTATTTTCTTTGTGGAATTTTTGCATGAGTGATGTCTTTTAATAACTCATAGATCTGTGAGATGAAACGCGTTGTACGCATTAACATATTGGAGGAGCAGTGAAATTATATAATTACAACTTATTTTAATGCGTAGAACTTCCAATGCATCACGCCGGAATCGGTAGAATTTATTTATTTTAATGGAAAAATTACTGTTAAGGTTTTTTTTAAGCCCACTTCTCCTCTTCAGTGTTTTGTAATTGATCTCCAAGGCCGTCGATAGGTACCTGCGTTATTTTGAGGGGCGCTGGGCTAGATTAATTGTCGTTATCTACTCCGTGAAGTGGTTGATGTTCCCATCGGACCAGATCGCTTGTTTGCATTTACTCTGGCTAACTTTCGAGGTCGTTGTTGACGCGGGAAAAAAAACCGCCTCGCATTAAAACCCTCCGTGGAATTGGGCCAGCAAGGGAATATTTCGGACCAGTCGCATCCTAGATTCCATTTCTTACATCGTGACCTTTTCAAAAAGTGAATAAGTACCAAAGAATATTAAGGAAACTGTGAATGATGGATTCTATATTTTCCTTGAGTTACTGAGTTCTGTGTCCTAATTACAATCTATTAGTGTTGAAGAAGACCTTCGGTGCGTGTTGAATAACGTGTGCTCACTGTGAAGTGTTTACATTCGGAAAAAAAAACCCTCCTTAAAATTCACTGTTGGGTCGCAATGTAGGTTAGGGTATGTGACGGTCGAGCTCACTTCCAATTAAACCGATGTTACTTAGAAATATTTAAAAAATCACATGGAGTGATTAGTGACAAAAAATGTCAAGTGCCTTGCAGACTGTGACGGAGAACGTTTAGTACACAGAAAGATTTATACACCATGCAAAGTTATCAATAAAAGGTAATGTCACGCATTACATAAAGAATAAAAAAGAGAGGCGTGAGACTTTACATTGTAGTTTACAGCCTAAACACGTTTCTCGTTTACTTGGAAGCAAAAATAAGTGTCGGCGACTTGTTTGATAAAACCGGTCAGAGCACAGGCAGAATAAAAAAAAAATCGATAATGCATCGATGGAGATACATTGAGCAGCTTAATAATAACCCGGATATTTGAAAAATTCTAATATGTATTGCCATTAATATACCATGCATAAATAAAAAATAATATTTTCACTATAAAATTTGAATTATTGACCGATTGAGGGCAAATCACCACATTACCTTCACACACTCTATAAACGCTTCTCTCCTTCGATCGATTACACAAGTCTCTCTCTAATTTTTTCGGTCACCGTCCATGGTTTAGTTTTTTTACTTGTTTATTCCGGATAAGATTTATTTATTTGTAATTTATTTCTAGGCGTCCTACTTACACATTGTTTAATGCTATGATTTCAATAAAGTTGGTGGTATTACGCAATTTAATAAAATTTCTGGATGCGTTACGTGTTACATGTTGTCTCTTAGAGTCATTGCTAGTATGCATGAAAATAAACCTTATGCCGATTAAAGGAAGGAAATTTCAAGTTTTGTTGAAGACAGGTGAGAGTAATTACTGAAAATAGGCATGTAATATTTAATATAAATCTAATTTCACTTATTTGAAAAAAAAACTATTAATAATAAATGCGTTTGCAGGGTATGGCTAGATAATAATCAGTTCATGAAAATCTTTCGTATCTTATGAAAACTTGAAATAATTAAGGTTTTGGGAGATTATTTAATGGGGAGTAGCAAAAACTGACTCTTATAGTCTTCCTGAGAAACTAGTTGTTGGGGAACTTTTGCCCCTAATATGTTTTGTAAGTTGAGCAGGTAAGTTTTTATCATGAGCCAGTTCTAAGTCCATGCTTTCTTATGGGTTAATAACGCCGAGAAAATTGTGAGCACCAAAATCCGCGCTTATATGCCTCGGTGGGGCGTAAAGTTCCACGATTCATCAGTTCGCTTATTAAGCTATATAGTCTGTGAAGTTTTTAGTGGCGTGACTTGCCGCCTTTGTGTAGTTGTTACCAAGTTTGCACACACCTGAGTTTATCTACTTTTACATTTTATGGAGAGAAAGCGATAAAAAAAATTAGTCTCACTGTCATTAGTTCTCCGGTTTGGGTCACATGACTCTCGCGATCATGGATAAGGTGAACTTCTGATTAAAGTAATTGAAAATGAAGTTACCAATATAATTATGATTGAGTTATTATTAATTTATGTGGAACCATAAACTCGGCCATATTTAAAGATTCGCTTAACTTTGCATGTGAATTCTCGTATTTTGGCGATCCCCTGCCCTCATCCTCCATGCCTCACTAACATAAAGAATTATTCTCCAAGTGCAAGTCCTGATGAATTGCTTCCTTCCAGCCTTGTATTTTAAGTTGCTAGGAAACTCCTCTTATTGGGGAATGCCATTTAATGCTTTAGTCGAATAAAACGTACGTGCTCTTTAACGTAATTTCAAGCGAATCTTGGATATTAGCTGCGATATTTATTTACACAGCTGGAGCACAAGGAGATGAAATAAAAATCAATTTATTTTCTTGTCAAGTCAATCCTTTAGGATTTACTTTGACACGAAAAAATTAGCAATCGATATTAGAGGTAGTTTATAAATTGGCTAGTTATTAATGAATTCATTATATAATTACTGATATGCCAAGTGACTGTGTCGCATCCCGACGCCTTCGCCAGGATGTAATGACAATCGCGAGTCGCAAGAGTCGAGTGGCTGCCTCCTGACTCGCGGGTGTGGTTGAGAATCGGGGAAAATGAATAAAATTCCCGCTGGATACTAGTGAGGTTATTTATTTAAAGGAAAATACAAGTCCCCCCTAATTAGTCCAGCTCGTCGAGACGCCGGAAAACCCGGCCCGGCCGTCTTCTCTCTCTGGAGAGAACTGGCGACACATCCTCCTCTTGCGTAGATTGTGTCCCAATCGCACCTCTCCCCACTCTCGACTTTGCTCCCCCAAAAGGCCAAAAGGCTCTGCGCTTCATACAGCCGTCATGATGTTGATAACAGAACCCACCGCCCCCCAAAGGCAGGCACGACCACAAGCAGGGCCATGTGGGGGTGCAACAACTGTTTCTATGTCAAAAACGAGGGAGTAAATTTGAAAATTATAGCCTTATGTGTATAAATACAATAAAGAAACATTGCATATCAAGTGAATCATTAAAACATTTGGGAAAATTGTTAACATTGTTGCAACCGATTGTTAACGTTTCAAGTTATGCTATGATAACTTTGAATCTGTCCCGTAAGACGAATAGCGGGAGTGGATATTTACTGGAAGTATTAGACGGCGATATACAGGGGAAAATGTCATGTGGCCTTATATTATAAAGAATTTATTTTTAAAGTGTATTTAGTGAAATAATGTCCACGAAGAGCGTGCAGTATTTGGAAATTGTGATTATTTTCCTTTTTTTAATATAGTAACAACGCCAAGAGCATGCAGGGAGAATAGTTATGCTAATTTTTTTTACACAGACCCATATAAACGTTGTAGCCAATTCGGTTGAAGTATGTGAAAAACAACTGGAGATAGCGTTTTACCAGAGTCCTCTGCTAGACACACTCAACACTACTTATCAAGGTTGCGTCGTTACATAGGTTTCAACGACTCTTACGGGGAAATGGGCCGAAAGTTTCCTTTTTGGAGATTTATGCGATTTTCGTTGCATTTTTGAACGGGAGGGAGGCAGAAAGTAATCATATTATCACAGTATAACAATTTTATCACCATTATGGAAGCCTCTTAGACGACGCAACCTTAAAAAGTGGGGCAGAAGTGACATACAGAGGACTCCAGTAAAACATTATCTCTATTTGTTTTTACACATGCTTTAACTGAAAATACTACGGCGTTTATACGAGCCTGTGTACACAATTTAGCATAAATAAATCCGTGTATATGTGTCGTATATTTTTTATTTTATCATGTATACATACAATATATTTTTTGAAAGGGAACATTTTCTGCTGGAACAGTTCGGTGCACAACCACAACCCATCTCGCGTCTTTTACGTAAAAAACAGCGTAAATATTGCGTTGGCTCTAGCAACCACCCTTCCATTCATTCAGTAAGCCAAATACATGGTGGTCATGGCGGATTACGACGATTCCACCGAGTGGTTAAAAAAATCCCAATCTACAGGACTGATTGAATAAGACATTCTCGGGTATTCCAGCGAGGTGAGATTGGTCATTTTCTCCAACTCTCCGAGGCCCGATACGTTCCTCGCCATGAAGCTGTTGCCATGAATGCGGCCTGTATTTATATTCGCATCGCAGTTGTGGTCTCTTTCCATTGGTTGGACTCGATATTCGTCCTCCAGTGCCTCAAATAGTTTTCAGCACTGGCTCCCAATTGTTGCTCACCGTGTAACTGGTAATCTCTATTGAAATGCCATATTTCAAATCGGACTATAATTGCTTTTTTAGATATCTGGAGGACAAAAATCAGGCGCCAACAAGTAGGAAGAAACCAGAACTGCGTTAGAAGTATAAATACAGGACACGGTCATTAGGGTGGTCCAAAAAAAGGTATTTTTTCCTGATCCAATTTATTACCATACAGGACAGGAGTATGCATTACCACCAGGGACTATTTACTACCGTTGATGGTGACCTATTTACTGAAAAATGAAATTCCATCGAAATAAATATTATTTTATCTGCAATTTAGACCCTAAAACGGAATTTTCGAAACGATGCTCTAACTAGGCAAAAATTTTTGTTGTGTTTTTGCGGGTGGGCTGTACTCTATTTTTGTTGTTTATTCAAAGACATTGTTTGAACCATAGATTTGGTCTACTTAACTTCAAATTTCATTTTTATTAAGTATAGACATGTATTCACAATTTAATATTATCACTCTTAAATATTATATATTAATATTATCCCATATTTGCATAAAACTAGTCTTCATAAACGTTTGACTCTGAAATCAGCCTGATTTTTCGCAAAAATTTAAACTTCAGAGCTCGGGCGGCAGTGATTAATATCATCCGATTAAAAAAAATTGCGCGAGATCCTTACATCATTTCGCTACTTTCCCGCGCAGGGAAAATTTGATCAGGAAAAAAATACCTTTTTTCGGCCAACCCTAACGGTCATGGCAACAGCATCATTTCTTCTTGACCAGAATCGACTCGGACCTTGAAAAACAGGAGAAAATGGACATTCTCACCCGGTTGGAGACCGAGAAAGCATTATTCAAATTGTATTCTCTAGGAAAGCGCCAGATATTTGCAAGAGGATTGATGTTTCTCATTTTGTTGCAACCCGCTCGATGGAGTTAAATAAGACGTTGGTGGTCGTTTTCGGGAATTTCTGCGTAGGTAACTTTTTCTTACTCAGCGTTTCACTCCTCCTACTGGGAGCGTTATCAAGAGAATGGGAGAAAGAAAAGAAAGAGAAAGAACGAAAAGAGAAAAATGGGAAAGAGCTTAGGGTATATAGGTTTCGTTGACCCATTGTTGACCCAATTTTGAATTTTCACGGAAGGCGATAGCCGTTGGTCATTATATTGGGCCAGGAACCCTCTCCATATGCGGCTGAGGTTATACCCATCCTCCCTATTAAAGTTGTTTGGCCTTTTCGCTCTCTCGATAAGATGCGGATGATATTCTTCCGTCTTCGCCAATATCCGTGTAGCGTTAAATATTATTTTATGCCCAGGGCTGGAGGCATAATGTTCAGCGACAGCTGAGGAGTGAAACGTTGAGCAAGAAAATGTTGCCTTCGCAGAAATTCCCGAAAACAACCACCAACATTGATAAAAGAAGCTGTGCAAATCTTCATGCGAAAATTAAATAAGAAATATTGACGAGAAGAGAAGCGAGGCAATGAAGGGGATGGGTGCTTAATCCGGGTCATTGGTTCGATTAAAGCGTTGAGTGCTCTATCGCGTGTTCACTGCTTTGATGGAGGTTGCGAGGGGGATAGTCGTCATCGGGGAAATATCTCCTTGGAGGGAAGGGTCCCACAGAAATGTCTTCAGCGAACTGGAGTGAGGAAAATGTGCTGAAAAGGACTCGTGCGTCGGATGATTTTTCATCGGTTATTAGCCACACGCGTGCACCTATTCCCGTAGTTGTGGATTTCCATCGTATTTGGTATGCATGCAAGAAAAAAAGGCATTTCTGAATGCAAGATGAATTACATCCTTTTCGTATTCAGGTTATCGTTACCGACATACAAAAAAATTGAAAATGATTACAAACCGAATCCGCTACAAATTATTACCATGATTAATAATCCATTTTATGCGTGCGAAAACTGAAACTTGAAAAGCCCTACAGAGAAATTCAATTTCTCTCGTTTCTGATTATGCGTCATTGACATCACATGAAGTCCTTAAAATGGAGATCAGTTATTTATTTGACCTTTTTCAATCGAAACGCCAATAAAGTATTTTTGTATCCTCATTAGTTTTATCTTGGTTGTCCTTTTGTATGAGCGTTATAATGCCACCAGCATTAGGTTTCTCAAATATTACGCGCAGATCATTCTTATTTTAAATTACGGAATTCCTACGCTAAAACGTTGGATCGTATGAAATCAACTTATAATCTAAGAGTAAATCGATAAATTTCGAGTAAAAATTTAGGTAAACTAGGAACATATGTATTTTTTCACTAAATGAACGGAGCCAGTGAATGGCAGGGAGGACAAATCATAATTTTCCTGCTGTCTATTGGAACAGATTATTAAATGTATTTTAAAATAAGAAAATCGATAAAGTGTACAAAAAGTACCGAGAATATAACATTTAAGCTGCTGGAAGACCTAGCAGTGGCAGTATGTACTGGGAAATACAGTATGTTAAAATGAAAAGGCACAAAAATTCAAAACTGCAGAGTATGTGAGAGGTTAATACTGCCGCTGGATAAAGAAAAAGAGTTTAGTGGAGCTTAGGTTCTTGTGGCAGAAACATCGACTCTGAAAAAGATGGATTAGAATACATCCATGTTTGGAGGAGATTGTATATAATTATTCAGTGCAATTATGTTCTCAGAAAAGTCGTCATCATTACAAAAATATCAAAATCAGTGAACAACAGCAAAAATAGAAATTATCAAAACCAAATTAGTATGCATATATAAATTGTATTTAAACAAATAAAAGGTCGCAGCACTTTTCCACAAAATGTTTTACTGCGTACAACGCGTTTTGTTGAGCCATCATCTGGTACAAGACCCTGCAAAACATTTGAAAATCACCTTTATACCCTTGAGAAAGGGGGTTGGGGAGGATTTGACATCTTTGGAGAAGGGGGTGGGAACAGGCGTACACTTAGCGAAGATCGTAGCACTTTTCCGCAAGACTTTTTTGTTATGACTAGAGTCCTCTTTCTTACGTGGGTTCCCCACTGCCCGTATTTGTATCTTTTCCCACTGTCCCCACTCTGTACGTCTGTTCCCACCCCCTTCTTCAAAGATGTCCAATCCTCCCCAAACTCCTTACTCAAGTGTATAAAGGTAATTTTCAAATTTTTTGCAGTGTCTTGTACCACATGATGGCACAGTGAGCCGAAACGCGTTGTACGCAGTGAAAATAACTGTGGGAAAGTGCTACGATCTTTTATTTATTTAAATATGTCTAACATCCACCAATTGAATCATGAATCTGCCGGACTTATACATAAATTGATTCAAAAACACTTTCTACATTCTCCTGTAAAAGACGCCAGGCTCTGAATTTGCCCAGAAATCTGGATTCGTAGTAAATTTCTGTTATTTCTAGCGGCAGTTTTAGATAAATCTTAGGTAGGTGGAATATGTGAATGTAAGATGGACGTAGGAGAAAAAAGAATGTGAGGTTAGAAACGGTGGCTGAGGAGAACAGAGAGGGAATGGAAAGAGCTCATGGATAGAAAGACTTGGGCGAGAATTATACTGTTCACGAAATAGATACCCAAAATGGGGAAATTAGTCAATTGGTCAACCGGTATACTACATCAAATAAGGAATTATCCGCGAGCTCTTGGTCAAGACTAATTACTTATTATGTTATTTTTACGGAATTTTCGAACCAGAACACCAGGCGTAGTAACGGTGATATTTGATTTAATTGGTAATAAATGCATAGGCAAAGATCTAGCAAGAATATTTTCATTGCTATTCCGGTGAGGATTTTCAGTTTAGGCGTCCTATGATTTCTAAACCCTTGGGATTATTTCCGAGGCGAGACTAACGATGCCATTGCGTGACCGAAAGATGCATACAATTCTTTAACAGATCTGGAGGAGAAATATGTTGCTAAGAAATAAAGGATATTCGTGTAAAAGGAACCATCGCCGGCTGCGGAAATCAGATCCTCGCACATATTTCGTGTAGGGCCGGGCTTATTGGAAAAAAGATCTCGTGAAAGCATGTTTTTTTTTATTTTAGCTGATTAATATTCCCTTAAGAAGCTTCTACAATCTTTTCTCCAGATGTTGCTGGAGCCGGTCTTTCTTGATGTTAATTAAAACCGAAGGGTAGGATATCTTGTGTAGAGAATGCCATGCTAAAGCTAATAGTATAGCGTGTGGGCAAGGAGGGGTTTGGATTTTTTTCAATGTTATACTCCTCCAAAAGATTATAAGTGGTGAGAGATACGTAGGTACATATATCTTAGTTTCTTTGGCGTTTTTACCTGAAATTGAATAAAAAGCGACATTTTTAAAACGCTCGCAAAAATGACATTATCGCCATGTAGGTAAGTACATACGTTAATGTGCTATCTTTGAATATCTATTCTAAGGTTTTTTAATTGTTTTAATATCTTCATTTGTAACAGAGAAATTTGTATGAAATGGTTTGATATGATGATAATTTAACGCGATATCACGGATAACTAATTTCACTGGGACCTACACGAAGGTACAGTGGAGTTTTATATGATATTTCATATGTTTATAAGCCCTTGAAGTCATTCTGGAGTGTATGCGACTCAATCACAACGACCTTACCTAAAAATACTGCAGACAGCCAAATCGTTTAGTTTTTCCAAAAATGTGCAGCTAACAAAACTCAAAGACAATAAAATGTTTTAATTAATGACATAATACGGAAGCTTCTTTGAAGAACGATTTCCATTTAACCGAAGAAAAATCTTCAACCTTTTGCTAAAATTCTAATTTTGTCCAAACTGTAACCTCAATAAGGCTATTGCCACCATGTTGAGTTATAAATTAGACAATATAATTTTTAGATTATTTGGTAACTTTTATGGGGTTTACATCAAACTCCATGAGAAGAAATTCCCCTGGACTGGGGATGGAAAAACGGACCTTTGGCTTTCCGTGCAACTGCGCAGACCACTTCGCTATTCAGATCCTTAAATTTCAATGGCATTTGTGACTTGAACTCAGGAAACTGGATAACATAGTGGTTTGCGAAGTTGGGCCGGAAATTTCCTTGGTTCTTATCCCGGTCCAGGGAATTTTTCCCATCGCAATTCATTTGAAAATCACCCGGCGTACACTCGGCAGGCATGAAATATTACACAAATTTTAGGGCGGGGTGGGGGAGGTCCATATTAT